>NC_091821.1:75545042-75642542 GCF_038994185.2 Dermacentor albipictus
GGAAATTTTGACCACCTGGGGTTCTTTAACGTGCACCTAAATCTAAGCACATGAGAGAAAATATAGGCACCGTACTAGCAATATTGATAGACATCGCCGTAATTCAACAAAGACGGGAGACGCAATATCCCGATTATAAGACTATATGGACGTAATTAGCTCCAATATATGTTCATCAGACTGCGATGTTCGAGCGAATAAGTCGGAGATTTGGGAGCGTATTCACTAACGTTTTCTTTAATAATCTATTCTTCTCTCCCTTAATCAATGGTTCAGGGATGACTCCCACACCACCGCGCCGCCGTATATCGCTCGCATCAGCAACTGGCTTCGCATCGTGATAGGAAACGAAGATCGAAAACTGAAATGGAACGCTCGAAAATGCGAGCCCTTGATTACCTTCCCACCGTAACTAGGTCAGTTAAAGAAAACCACCGCTTCATTCGCTTCGTCTGTCTACTGCTGTGTTTGCCTTGTCTGCTAGAGATCAGCAACGTTGGCGCTTAACGAGAATAAACTAGCGTGGCAGATAATCCACAAACAGCTTAGTTCAGTCCCAGAACCTCGTCACGCTATAATGTCACGCAAAATTCGCTTCACTTCCTCTTTTCCTTTGACGAATGGGAGCACGGCCAGCTCAGCAGCGCGTGCTGTAGTGATTGCACACACAAACACACACACGCGCCTCGTGAACCGGCTCAGATCTTGTTGTAACACAACAAAGCCTCTACACAAGTCGAGAGGCGCAGCTTCGGGGTTACCAAGTGCCACCTGCCACGCCCGTGCATCGGTGTATGTCTGCACCAACTGCGGTTGTAGCACTGTGAACGGCACGGAAGGCCGGTCTTGTGTCCACCTGCACGAACAGATCCGGCTGGCTGTTAGTAGGGGACCGTGTCAACAGCATAGAGAGAACGCTCGAGCGGCAGCCATCAGTGCGAGATTAGGCGCTGAAAGGGTTGGAAACTGTCGAGATTGCAGCGCTCGGTCGTCTCTGAACAATCACGCTCAGTGTGCGCTACAACGCGAAAGCGCGTGGCAGAGTGGTCGCGCGTTGTAGCTCATACTGAGCGCGATAGTACGTTGTGGAAAATCACTAATCCAGCGTCCAACTTTGCCAATGTTGAGGGGGTTCTAGCTCGTAGTTAAACACACGCGCCCACACGCAGTCGAGCAGTAACACGGATGAGGTGAGCAGTGAAAGCGTTTCTTGGAGCATTTGTAGTTTTATGTCTTGAACGTGGCCTTAGTATCATGCCCGCTTCACTGCGGTTGACTTACCACGCGTTCGCTCCACAGGGAATAGGGGCTATTGGATTCTCGTGAATCGGGGGCACAATTTATAGTTCTTTGTTAGTAATTGCTGTTTTTTATTGGGGCGCCGTCGCTAACATTATGTCCAGCATTGCAATCAGCTGTCATCTCGCTTTACGAAGATATTTAGTGTGATAACATTTTTGTCAATAAGAGTCCAGATAACACTTTACTGCCCGAGTTAACGACCCGTATATCCACTCAATCTCGTAGTTAATGAGGGTGGCTTGTTGGGCGAGTTGGTACATGGTACTTTGTAAGGGTATGCCACGACGGGTATGCCAACGGAAAGAATAACTAGAAAATATCGTGAGGCAAGACAAAAAAAAAAGGAAAAGGAAGGGTGCTGGTACCCTTCCTGTTCCTGGTACCCTTCCAGGTACCCTTCCAGCAGCCTTCCTGCTTCCTGTTCCTTTCTCTGTGTCTTGCCTCATGATGTTTAAGACGAAAGCCTTAAGTGGCTCGTTGCAATGGTTCGTACCCGAAAAAAGCGACGTGTAGTCCAGTGAGACAAATAATATCATAATCAGGAATGGCTCATACCCCCGTAAGCAAGCAAAGATGCAATGGTTGAATATGAATGAAGAAACGGAAGAAAGAACCAAGGAAAGAAAACGAAAAAAAGCAACCGAAGAAAGAAAGAAAGAAAGAAAGGAAAGAAAGAGAGAAAGAAAGAAAGAAAGAAAGAAAGTAAGAAAGAAAGAAAAAAGGAAAGATGGTAAGGAAAAGGGAACGAAAGGGAGAGAGAGAGAGAGAGAGAGAGAGAGAGAGAGAGAGAGAGGCAAAGGAAAGACAGGGAGGTTAACCAGAGATTATCTCCGGTTGGCTACCCTGTACTGGGGGAGGGGAAAGGGGATGCGATAGGTGAGAGGGAGAAGGATTAAAAAAAAAGAAACTACACACACACGCACGTACACACAAACTGTTTCTGTTCACTGTTGACTTCACTGTTGACTTCACTGTTGACTTCACTGTGGGAACGAAAGGGAAATAACTAAAGAACCTTTAGGCAGTGGATTAGGTGCTCGCATGTGTCGTTGAGGAGGTCAACCTATACAGTGCAATACGCTTACTTCACACTGCGACTCGGTATGTCTAGGCCTGACCCCTCCGAGCATATAACTTAATGCATTAGCACTTGTGCAGCAAGCTTTTGCCTTCACGAGTTACAGGAGTGTAACACGTTTCCGGATCATTTCTAGTTATTGTTTCCGTTTGCTGGTATACCCTTAGATTCTCGTGGTGATGGCAATGAAAATCAACGTTCCACCATCACCATAACCTTTATGACCACCGCTATGAAATACCCCAAGTCTATTAGGCTATGACTCAGGCAACTAATGTCCGCTTTGCAAGATGCTAGACATCACCAACACATTTCGGTACTCAAAGGCAGTAACACAAGGACAAGGTGCAGGACGCACGAAGTGCCCTTGTTTCTTTAAGAGCAGCGAGAGAGAGAAAAGAATTTAATTATAACTGTAGGGTGTCATCTTGCGGTTAAATTCCTGGTATCTATTACATATGACTAAGGTAAAATATAGGGAAATAAATAAAATATTTTAAAATATTAAGATGTGATCAAGAAAAAAAATATTAAAAAGCTGTAAGGACACTAATGTGTGTCAGAAAAAAAAGGAAATACAAATAAGAGACATACGTGAACGGAATATACTCTACGGGATTTGATTAAGGCCTGTGTCGCGTAAAAAAAAATAGAAAGTGCCTTTGCTACGCGCAAAGCAGCAGTAGTAGCATTACCCAAGGTCTTAGAACATCTTGCAGTTCAAAGCGTGTATCGCGACGGAAGTTTAACGAACGCTCGAAGTCATTTCTTAACTTCTTATAGCTTGAGTTTTTTTAGAACGCAGCTCACAGGCGCCCGTTCCTGCAGCGAGCGTCGGCATCGGCTGCGTAACCGAGCGAACGAGCACAGCGAAAGATGAAAGAGCGAACGCGGAGCGGCAGATGAATGACGCGAGCCGCGAACGGCGGAGACCAATGAGAGCGGCCCAGAGATTACACTGGAACCTTTCGACGAGCCATGTATAAAAGCCGACGCGCTTGACCCACGGATCACATTTTTCGACGGTCGCCGACTCTGCTACATGTCTCTGTCAAATTCTTTGCCTCAATATATCGCGAAATGTAAACACGTATAGAGCTGCGCTCAAGTTTCGCATTTGGGAGCATCGCAATCATCGCTGAATCTTTTTCGCCTTAACAAAAACACT
Organism: Dermacentor albipictus; assembly: GCF_038994185.2. Classification (NCBI taxonomy): domain Eukaryota; kingdom Metazoa; phylum Arthropoda; class Arachnida; order Ixodida; family Ixodidae; genus Dermacentor; species Dermacentor albipictus. The sequence goes on from NC_091821.1 coordinate 75,548,591, forward strand.
CGAATTGCAGTTAGAAATACTTGTATCGGAGGTAACAATACCCAAAATTACTCTCACACCATTTGCTACCGGGGATGAGATTTCTAGACTCCTTAAAAAAAATTGAAATGGGCATCTAGTACAACACAATGGCTTTATATTCGCAGGTTTTCGCATTAAACAAACTCAGTATTGACAGATGAACAGTCTCGCATATTATGGCAATCTGTAAAACTCTTGGTGTCGCATAGGTGCCGACTTAAATTCATGCACCTCAATGAATGCAGCTGCACGAGTTTTTGTTTTATTGAACCGTCGTGGTTGCTTAGTGGCCTTGACGTTGCGCTGCTAAGCACGAGGTCGCGGGTTCAAATCCCGGCCACGACGCCCGCATTGTGATAATGCAAGAACACCTGTGTACTTAAGGTGGACGTTAAAGAGCCCCAGGTGGTCAAAATTAATCCGGAGTCACCGCTGCGGCATTCGTCATAATCAGGTCTTTGTCTTGGCAGGTAAAACCCCACAATTAAAAAAAAATGGTTTCTTAGAGTGTTGGCCCTCGTTGGAAGCACCATGCGCAAAGCGCTGTCTTATCTCAGAGATGACGACACACTGACACGTTTTCGCTGGATGACCGCAGATAATGTCAAAATGAGGATTTCTATTTCTTAACCGTACCGTACGGATTTATCAACTCAGATTCGGTATGTTGCCAAATCACGACAACAGACCTAGTAGAGGTTAATAGCCGAGAACAATTGAGTACGAAAAACCAAGTAACCTAAATTTATGCATTTATGCATACGGACCGTTATCCTTGTGGACCTTCATTCTTACGGAATGCTTATTTTTGTGTGGTGCAGTGTTATGAGCTACGCCACCAAATTCCCGTTTCACTCTCAGTTTCACATGAACTTGAGCGGTTGGACGGGGAGCCACGCACGCTTCATCCCGCAACCTTAGAAGCCGGCAACACTGAACGAAAAAAAAAAAACAAGGAACAATCCTTGTCTTTTTATCTGTCCCACGTAAAGTGCAAAAAAAAGAAACATCACTTTATTAGAGTAAAACATGCGTAAGGCGTGTCAGAACAGTCAGTTCAAGACAGCCTACGGCGCGGTTTATACGTTTCGACACCGTATGCGACACTAAACAAAGGGCTCAGAGAGAAAGCGCAACGTAGGAGTGGGCCAGCCATATCGCGTCCCGGATCTATCCATGTCAGGGTCACGCTGTCACATGGTGCAGCTTTCATCTTCGTCGGTGCGGACAGCTAACGCATGATCGATTCCGATAAGCTCGTTCGGTTGTTGCAAGTGCCCCCCGCATGGTGGCCTTATAACTGCGTTCGCGGAGCGCATGCCACGCTAGCGTGAGAGCCATGGCCAGGCCGTTGAGCCCTTTGAGGAATAATTATCGCGACACGCCATCTTTGTGCCACGTGATCCGGCAGCTGGGAAATTCACACCTCTTTGTGACTTGATCTGTGAGTCGCGGGGGAAAGCGCAACGCATTCAGCGCTCCCGCGGCCTCCCCTCGACGAACGGTTTTCCTCCCCGCCTGGGGCTGTCGCATCAGTTGCTTTGACAGGCGTCTGCGGTTTAGCATGGACGTACCTGTCTTTGTCGCCCCAACTGTCTTTTGCAGCCAAGAACACCGTATCACCATAATATACAGTTTCTTTCTTTAATATGTTTTTCTTTTTGTAATCTGTAACTTAGACATCACGAAAATATATTCTTTAGTAAGGACACATTCTCATCAAGTGTTTAAATTATGGAGTTTTACGTGACAAAACCATTTTCTGATTATGAGGCACGCCGTAGTGAAGGACTCGGGAAATTTTGACCACCTGGGGTTCTTTAATGTGCACCTAAATCTAAGTACACGGGTGTTTTCGCATTTCGCCTCCTTCGAAATGCGGCCCCCCGTGGCCGGGATTCGATCCCGCGACCTCGTGGTCATCAAGTGCTTTAAACCGAGTGTTAAATCAAATGTTTCAAGTACTTTAAACCCGGAACAAGATCGCACTAAACCGACTTCTTTGCTGCATCATTTCTTATGCCACGGCAAATTTTTTAAAAATAATAAAAAAAGACCGTTGCTGGTTTAATAGATTCTATAGCAGGCCGATGATATGTCGCTTCCGCTGGATTCATGGAAATGAGACATTTAAATTGCAGTCCCAGATATTGCACCGCAATGCAGATGACCTATAAAAGAATATACGTGTTTCTAGTCTATCCCTCATGTCGTGAATAAACAACTTGCATAGGCTTTCAAACCTCATTTATAACCCATTGCATGGTGCATGTCTTAATTGCAATTGCAACCTCTAATTTCCTCTTGTTCTTTTATTCCAACAGCAGATCAAAAACTCGAAACTGGATTTGCTGCGTCCATCTGTCTTTTCTATTGCGACGACGACTCTCGTCATCCGGTCAGCTCTTCAACGTCTCCATAAAGCGAAGAGAAACAGACTATGGTGTTGGGCTGCTGAGCACGAGGTCGCGGGATCGAATCCCGGCCATGGCGGCCGCATTTCGATGGAGGCGAAATGCGAAAACACCCGTGTACTTAGATTTACGTGCACGTTAAAGATCCCCAGGTGGTCGAAATTTCCGGAGTCCTCCACTACGGCGTGCCTCATAATCAGAAAGTGGTTTTGGCACGTAAAACCCCATAATTTAATTATTTTTTTAAAGAGAAACGAACGTAATCCAACACCGCCACTATGATTTAAATCGATGTCCTTCTGGTCATGCGCACTTGGGAGCTGGATGGCGCTAACCCCTGCGTTGTCGCATTTTTGGGTTTTTTTCGCTACAGTGAAGACAGAAAACTGAGGATATTGTACTACAGAGATACCACTACTAAAAACTAAAAATTCGCTCAAAGATAATGAACGCACACGCTTGAGTCCAAAAGTGCATTCAGTTCGGGGCATTCATGTCATTATGTTCCTGCGCAGCATGAACAGTTTGTACGTGAGCTGTAGTCTCACTACTAAATAGTAGATTGGCGGCCTTTCGACATGTCGATCGCACATTCACCTCCAGAGTCTGCATTGGCACGTAGCAGCATGAACATGTGATACTGAGCACCGTCACTATTTATAAAGGTCAGGAACCTAGTTTAGTATGGCGTGATGTCTTTCCCTATTTAAGTGTTCGTTGAACACAAAAGCAAAAATAGCATCCATACAGTCTATAAAACAGTGATCTATGGTCTCAGCACTTCGTTGACCACGACACAAAGTAGCTCCTCAAGCTTAACCAAGTCTTAACAGGAAGAGTTTCCGAGTGCAAGTTAAATATATTGTTTTTTCTCCAGGAAGTTCCAGGGTCTAGCCTACTGCATCCTGATACGGCCAACCCAAATCCCAAATAACGCGCACGATACGCTCTAAAAAAAGTTTACGCTCTTTGGGGTGTATTTCTGCCACACAACAATAATTGTCATCTGCCTTGCTCGCGTTTCGTTTATTGAAAACGCCGCGCCTGCTACTTTCTTGTCGGGAATGCTATGCCATACTGATAACGCGAATGCCGTTCGTTACTGGGAAGTACCAGGCTCGCAGCGTTAAAGAAAGGAAATGCGGACAAGACAGATGACGTTTATTGTTGTGTGGCAAGATACGACTCAAAGGGTGTAAACTTTTCTTAGAGTGTACTGTCAGGAAGAAGTGCGTCCAATAGCGCACAATATATTGTTTTACATCTACAACTCGCAGTGAAAATAATTGGTTATTATTATTATATAATTATATATATATATATATATATATATATATATATATACATATATATATATATATATATATATATATATATATATATATATATATATATATATATATATATATATATATGTATATATATATATATATATATATATATATATGTATATATATATATATATATATATATATATATATATATATATATATATATATATATATATATATATATATATATATATATATATATATATATATATATATATATATATATGCCTACGCTGTCCCGCAGCTCTGGCGCTTGGACATATATGCAAGTTATTGAGCGCCACACAGACTTTGAGATTGGAGGCGCCTGTAAATGCGTTTCGGAGGCTACAGCAGGCAACACCCTAGCGAACGAGCACGACATTGCGTGCATCGCAAATAAATTGTTCTTGCAAAGATTTCGGTGTTCACTCTAAAGCCTGCTACGGCCGCTATAAATGAGTCCAGAGCTCGAGGGATGGCTGAAGTCTGCTGATTTTTGTGTAAAGCCATCCGGCAATAGCTGCTAGCGTTTCTGGCCTACAAAATTAGTCTTCTGGATTTTCAACGCCACAAAAGGTTCCTAAAAATGCTACAGACTATAATATGATTTCAGAGAGTACTTACAGGGCACGCTCACTAATTTAGCTCAACAATGGTACCTTCGAGCTTCGCGCCCACGTACCTTGTACGTACTTGTGCCTTCCTGTTTTGTGTCTGAACTGATTCCTCTTGTTTTTTCCTGTGCCAAAACAGATGTACAAAAGCTACACAAATATGCTCGTTATTCATTGCATTCTATTCCTGTTCACTGGCTTTCAGCCTGCGCATAAACTCACAGAACCTCCATGGGCCTGCAGTCTGAGCCTTGCGTCCAGTGCGTACGGTGTCGTCACCTCCACGCAAATGGCGCAGCTGTAAAAACAACGGTTGCATACGAGGACCGTCGTCCATGTATTACTGCAGAGGGAGAGTGCCAGCGCTTTTATAACGCGCAGTAACGGCACGCTGGCTGTTCGGAGCCCCGGGAGAGGCGCGTTTAGGCAACACAATGAGTACTACGTTCGAGTAGCACCGCAGCATACACACGGCCGTTGGCAAGAAGTGCCTCTCGTGCGCGACAGAGCTGAGTGGCACCGCTTTCGCGAAAGAGCTGCGAAGAGCCGTACAAGTGCGGACCGCTCGCCTCGACGGCACCTGCGCTCTCCGGCTGACATCGTTAGCAAGCCGAACGAAGGGAGGACCGCTCTCCAGAGGGAGATGGTTGCAACGATGGAGCGGCCAATCTTCGGCCAGCTGAGCGGCAGAGCCGGACGACCTGTTGCGAGTTGCGTCGTGCTTGGTGCGACGATGGCGTTGTACTTGAGCGCTAAGTATGCTTAATAACCAGGCCTGAGTAGCGCTATAGGCAGGAAAGAGCCTCGCCTATGACCTGGAATGAAGCAATCAAGCAGGAAGTGTAGAAAAAGAAACAATTATTGCCTGCTTCGTCAGCACGTCTTCTACTTTAAAAGAGAAGATGAGTGATTTGAGGAAAGTTGAACGAATTATTATACCTCTATCAGCGGTTAAGAAGATAACAAGGGTGATGCTGAAAAAGCCGATAGACCCCCCCTTTTTTTTACTTAGGCGGAACTGTAGAGGTTCATTTGATAAGGGATTATTTCCAACCGCGCTTGTGTCGGATGAGCAGCCTCCTTGGCAGCGCACGTATGATGCGTCATTTCTTCTGAGCTCAGGTTCGTCGCACGCAAGCATCCAAATTAATGGGTGTTATGCATGCGTCACACACACGACAGCGTGGAACGCGCAAGGTTGGTATTGTACAAAATGTATCCTACGAACAAGACAATTTCTGTAAACTAATCCACCAAGCTGATGGTAAAGAAGACGAAGTCACCACACTTTCGCGGTAAGTTAACATCCGCAGGACGCCTATATTCACGTTTAAAAACGTAGAATTCCTACGATGATGACTTCGCGTTTAGGAGACGACAAAAACGCACGTGTTGCAGCGTACAGACCATCAGATGACGCCATGGAGAACTGCACTTGCGACCTTTCGAAGTTGCAGAAAGGCACACTATATGTTGATTCTTTAGGGAACGTTCAATGTTCTAGATGGCTGGCCCCAAGCTCATCCGAGAGCAGACCACTACGGAGTTTGTCAAAAGCCGCGTTATGGTCCGGGTATGTGAAAAACAAAAGAGATCATACCTGTTTTTCATCGTAATGCTTCGAACTCGTAGTTCTGCCTCGGTGTGTATGCGTGCTAAATCAGTTGTTTAATTAAAGTTGCGTTTATAGTCAGAGCTATCTTTCAGAGAAGTCGCTAGAGTTGACCGTCAATATGACTAACAAAAGGTTTAATAAGAACAGAAGTTCGTTAGTTGAGACATTACACTGCAGAATAACAAATTTAATTAAAAAAATTATGGGGTTTTACGTGCCAAAACCACTTTCTGATCATGAGGCACGCCGTAGTGGAGGACTCGGGAAATTTCTACCACCTGGGGTTGTTTAACGTGCACCTAAATCTAAGTACACGGGTGTTTTCGCCCCCATCTATATGCGGCCACCGTGGCCTGGATTCGATCCCGCGACCTCGGGCTCAGCAGCCCAACACCATAGCCACTGAGCAACCACGGCGAGTAAATTTCATTTAAAGCACCGCGTGTCTGCAATACCTGAAAAACCGTCGATATGACTTCAACCGCTTTCTTGCCAGTTCTCTTTTTTTTTTCACTCTGCTTAAATGGATAAAAGAGAGGCTCCGGGTGTCGAAAAATTCTGCCGCTGACTTTTCGCTTTGAAAACACTGCCAACGGTAGCGACTGAGTTTCTGCCTATAGACTCACATAGAGTTCATGCGCACACGAAGTGACAAACGAGAAGCATATGAATGGAATATTTGCATCGTCAGTGATTCGCTTTACAGTTGGAAACGCACGCGCGGCTCAAATGACACATGTCGACCCGATCGTCGTCTTCCCTTATCTGTACCTTCACTCAGTTTCGCTTCTCTGCTCTTTGTACTTCACTTCGTGTTCGATATAGCACGCGTGAAATCTGAGTCAATGCAGCGCGTGTCTGTCTTTCGGAATCGATAGGTAAATCAATGTGAGCTGGCTGCTTCTGGCAGATTTTTACGAGGAAGCGTCATTCAAAAAGCTAGAAGAAATGCGGCGAGAGAAAAAAGACGGACGCAAAATATTGACTGCAATATTTCCGCGCTCTCTGAATCTTGTATGTCGATATGGCGGTGTTACACTGAACACGCTTCTTAATGCGTGCAGTTCCTCGGCGCCGTGCGAGCGAACACTAAGTAAGTCACTTGAACTACGGCAAACAAGTCTATACGTTTTCTTGTTGTTTTTTTTTCTGCTCGTAAATAGCCCTTAATGCACCGTGCGTGGTATAGACATCCTGTTCGCGGAAACTTTAGCTCCACGGTATTAGAGCCCTGCAAGAATCTGCAAGAACAGAGTCATATAGATTCCGACAACGACCTCGGGAAAACGGGCGAGTTCCGTTCCATGTGATCGACTGCGGTTCGCCGCTTCGATACTCGACGCCCTTGGCAAAGCGCCCTGCAGCGTCGATACTGCGTACTTCACGAGCCGCTCGCACGCACTTCTATACGAAGAGAGAGCGCGTCGCAGCGGCCTGTTACGCGGACGCCTCGAGGGCATATTCCACCCTGGCGAGCCCCGGCCTGCATGCCGACGAAACTGAACGAGGAGGTCCTGCTGCGTACACGCGAGTTCACGCGCGCTTCCGGTAAGCGGCACGTTGGGACGAAGCGAACAGGTAGGGCAGCGCGCTGGCAGCGCACCTGGACAAGTTGTTCACGGTGCCGCGTGCGAGCGCTCCTCTCACCGTCTTTTCACGACGCGGGGATGCAATTGAATTACGGCGATTGCTGCGAACTCATGAGTCAGGCTCGCAGGTAGGTAGGCAGATCCGTACCGAGAGGGAAACGTTAAAGAGGGTGGGAGAGAGTGTGTGTCTGTGTACGCAGGAACCGAGACAGCGGCCGCGGTGGCGGCGAGAGAAGGATGAAAGAGGCAGGCGAACACCGCCCGGGGCGAAAAACGCTTCGAGCCACGGTTGTGCTTCGGTGGGCGGTTATTTATTTTCATTTATTCCTCGAGGCCTTCGTTATTTTCCGTCGCTCAACCCGCAGGAGAAAATTAGTGCCCCGGAGGACTCCTCAAGCGCCTCCGCCCCCTCACGTCAGGTCTCCGGAATATAGGTTAAACGAGCTTTTACATCTTAATTACTGCGGGCTCTTCTCCCGTCTTCTTTACCGTCCTTGTTGTTGCTTTTCTTGTCGTACATGCTGTAGCCGCTTGGTCTCGTGTATGTGACTATATTATGGCGGCCGTTTTCGGGGGAAACGCAATTTTCTCTCGGTGAAACGCTCTTTCCTTGCGTGGGACGCTGAAGAGAGAAAGGTGAAAACAAAGGGAAAGACAGCAGCTTTTTATTTTTTTGAAAAAAAAAGAGAGTGAGAGAGAAGCAAGCAAAGTGCGCGCCCTATTTGGGCGGGGTAACCTGCTCAAGTGAAGCCGTGCGCGTGGGTACGGTATTACGAACTTCAACCGGTGCCACCAGTGTTACGACATCCAACCGGTGCCACCAGTGATACGAACTTGTACCGCTGCACCACGAATACGGCTTTGTGGTCCCGTAGCGCTCGTCACCCGTTTCGTGACAGAGCGTTGGTAGCGAAGACTCCGAGCCTGGCGTCGATGAGAATAACAAAAGGGACTTTATACATTATATACAGGTTATCATACAGGACATGAACGGATCGGCACTGGGGCCGAGAGCTCACACAAACGCGACTGTTCTCGCACGACGGCGTCCGGCGAAAACGCGTGACACACCTCACCCCAGTCGGGAGCGACCCTCTCTCCAGGTGGGGTCGGCAGATCCTGTTTTCGAGCGGCGTGTTGCTGCTTTTATAATCCCCGAGGCCCATTGTCACTCAAACGGCCCAATACAAAGTCAGCACACGACGGTCGTCCGAGGGGTCCAACCAGCGACCGCGCTGGCCACTCGGTTCAAAGTTCGCGCGCGCGGTGACCTCCAGGCAAGGGAGGTGCGGCGCCGGGCCGTCGGGCACACGCGGGCACGTCAAAACACGCTGCTCCGCCGAGGCTTCTCCCGCACGAAGGCGCAGCATCTTGACTTGTGAAGGGAGAATTATGGCGCTCGCAGGATAGATTCTGCATCTTGCAGATTCGGGATCCGGGCTTGTGGTAATGGCACAACAGCATCCCCGCCCTCAGATAAGGCGCCGGGAAGACGAGCTGCCTCCACGTGGCTCGGATGCCAGGCGCGCACGTTCCTCAGGCTCGTCCAAGTTCACGTCCAGTGTCGGGACGCCAGGTAACCTCACGTGCCCAGGTCCGACTCGCCAGGACAGGAGCTCTGCTCACCACGTCGTCGCCAAGGCACCTTGACCAGCTCCGCTCGGGTCGTTCCTAAGACCTTGCTTCTCGCCACTGGTCCCGCTTGGTCGTTCTGCAGCTTGCAAAACCGACCGGCAAAAGGCAACACCCAACACGAACAAGTGCCCTCTGTCTCCCGTCAAACACCAGACAAGGCCATAATTCAAATCAACCTAACTAAATTGTTTTCCCCTTTTTTCTCCCGCTGCAACAGGAGGCAGGTGTACGATCCAGTACACAAGGCTCAAACAACCAGTTTTCAAATTATCAACGCAACAAAATAGAAACAATTATTAATCATCAATAATAATGACAAATAGAATGGTCCCCTTGAAATCGCTTGGACCGAAAACATACTTCTGAGGAAGCAAATGAGGTCATTCATTTTTCCCGGCGATATTTTCGCGGAATCCGAAGCTGCTTATATTTGCGACCCTGCTTATCCGTGTAGCGGCGGTACAATAAGCCAGATTCCTTGCCAAATGAATCCCCCTTTTTTTCCACTCCCCGTTTGACGCTCTTCCTCAGATCGGCTAATGAACAATCTTCCTGTTGCTCGCGAATCAGACTTTTTCTTTCAACTGCAGCCTGCTCCTGCCGGCTGGCGGAAACCGGAGCGAGTGTGGAGCCCGCGTCGCCTAATTGCGGCGTCGAGTCTATATCGCGGCTAGCACTGCACGCGTCACTCCCACTCACTTCCAGGACCCGCTCGTCTAGGCCAGCCTCCGAGCTCTGCCTCTCCCGTGACTGCTCGCCACTCCAGTTACCGTGATCGGTCCGTGTGCCGCACCGCCTTTCGCTCACCGACGCTAAGTCAAGTTCCCTCGACAGCGGGCGCGCTTTGGATCGCGTGGGGGCCATGTACGCCACGTCGGCAAAGAATGATTTGCCCTGATCCCTCAGCAGCTGCTCCGAGCTATTTGAGAAGAGGTAGGAAAATTGCTCCGGGAGGGCGGCTGACACAGCGGCTTCGGCGTTAAGTTTCCCAAATTCTCCTTCAATGCTAACCGTTGCGATCGGTAAACAGACACTCTCCTTCTCGGCCACTTGCCGTATCCTAACGCACTCTCCCGTAAAATCACTCGAGGAGACGAAAGACGGGTGAACAACGTCCATAGTTGCTGCAGAGTCCCGCAGTGCTCGGCACTTCTTGCCGTTTACCTTAATTTCCTGCACATAGGGCTCCAATAGACGTATGTTCTTGTGAGTTTCCTGTATCGTTGCAAAAGCAATTCTCTCTGGGCAGCTTGCAGCGATGTGCCCTTGCTTTTTGCAATTGTAGCAGGTTAACGGTTTCCGTTTTTCAAAAGCACGCGTCATTTCGTTTCGCTGTTTCGGACCATTGTCATCATTCTGAGATGCATTCTGTCCTTCCCTTACAGTTTCTTTGGGAAGGGACTCGTCTTCCCGAAACTCGCGACGCGTGATTTGCTTCCGTTCGTCGGGCTTCCCGGAAAACCAATCTCTCCTATCAGCTTTTTCTACGCGCACTGCCTTGCTGTGCAAGCTGCGGCGGGTGTAATACTCTTCCGCTAACTCTGCTGCCTTGTTTAGCCTAACCTCTTTTAGCCTATCTTGCAGCCAGAGCCGGACATCCTCATCAATGCAACGGTAGAACTGCTCCAACGCGATGCATTCGACAATTTTGTCGCGGTCGTCGAAAACCTCTTCGCCCTTCAGCCATTCCACCAAGTCGGCTTTTAGACGAAACGCGAAGTCAACATTCGACTCCTTACCCTTTTTTGCATACCGGAACCTCTGCCGGAAAGCTTCGGGCGACAATTTGTACTTCCGCAGTAGCGCTTCCTTCACATCACTGTAGCTCTCAAACGCCTCTTTCGATAAGCAAGTTATTACGTCTGATGCCTCCCCAGGAAGCAACGCTAACAGATTCTGTGCCCAGAGGGATCGCTCAATGCTATTCCGTTCGCACACGTGCTCAAATTTCACGAGGTATTTGGCCATATCCTCTCCGACGACAAAGGGTGGAAGTTGATCGCGTATTCTTGGAACGTTAGAAGTGAGACTAGGCGCTGGCGAGCTATTTCGAGTCTCCAACTCTTTCATTTTAAGCTCGTGCTCACGAATCTCTCTCCTTTCCTCCATGCAACGTTCCTTCTCCCTCTTTTCCTCCTGTTGCTGTTCTCTCCTTTCCTCCTCTTCGCGACGTTCCTGTTCTCTCCTTTCCTCCCTTTCCCGTCGTTCATTGATATCCGCCCAGGCCTCAGCGGCCTCCTCAGCCGTTACGTCCCCAGTCCTCATGACCTCAAGGATCGCATTCTTTCTTTTGGTTGAGCCCAACTCAATGCCCAACTCCTCACAAATTTCGAGAAGTTCCTTCACCTTGTACTTCTCCATCGTTCACACTGTCCTCCTGCTGTTTACCCTTTTTGAATATACCTGCCGTACGCTACTATAACACTACTAGTAAGACATATGCAAGTATATCACACACTGCCCTGTTTACCCCCTCAGCATCCCCTGGTTTTCAAAACACTCTTACTAGGCTTGAAACACACAAGGTTATCACAATGCAACACCAAATCCTTCCCTAAGCTACTATCACCTGTGTCAGAGAAAGTCTGGTGTTTGAGGTAAACTTCAGGCACTCACCGCGCCGAGGTAGCTGATGCCGGTCAATCCCGTAGCTGCCATCCAGTATTACGAACTTCAACCGGTGCCACCAGTGTTACGACATCCAACCGGTGCCACCAGTGATACGAACTTGTACCGCTGCACCACGAATACGGCTTTGTGGTCCCGTAGCGCTCGTCACCCGTTTCGTGACAGAGCGTTGGTAGCGAAGACTCCGAGCCTGGCGTCGATGAGAATAACAAAAGGGACTTTATACATTATATACAGGTTATCATACAGGACATGAACGGATCGGCACTGGGGCCGAGAGCTCACACAAACGCGACTGTTCTCGCACGACGGCGTCCGGCGAAAACGCGTGACACACCTCACCCCAGTCGGGAGCGACCCTCTCTCCAGGTGGGGTCGGCAGATCCTGTTTTCGAGCGGCGTGTTGCTGCTTTTATAATCCCCGAGGCCCATTGTCACTCAAACGGCCCAATACAAAGTCAGCACACGACGGTCGTCCGAGGGGTCCAACCAGCGACCGCGCTGGCCACTCGGTTCAAAGTTCGCGCGCGCGGTGACCTCCAGGCAAGGGAGGTGCGGCGCCGGGCCGTCGGGCACACGCGGGCACGTCAAAACACGCTGCTCCGCCGAGGCTTCTCCCGCACGAAGGCGCAGCATCTTGACTTGTGAAGGGAGAATTATGGCGCTCGCAGGATAGATTCTGCATCTTGCAGATTCGGGATCCGGGCTTGTGGTAATGGCACAACAACGGACATAACTTTTGGCACGAAACGGTGCATCAGGGGCGTTGTGTTTGCTGCTAGGTCGTGCTGACAGGATGCAGCGATGGTGGTCCAGAATTAGCGCAACCTCAGTGGGCAGCGTTGTTAACGACCCGTCAACACTGCGTGTCCTACGCAATAATTAACGAAGCTTGTGCAATGTTAGTTTTTCTTCTTTTTTTTTCTCTTTTTATGCTTTCTTCTGACATCTTAATTCCCTTCACGTTTACTTCTCGCGTCTACACCGTTGTAGTCACCACGTGGAAGCCTTAATGAAAATGACCTTCAATTCATTAGGGCCACTATGTGGCTTCCTTATACCACTGTTATACTTTCTGCTCAGTCATTATGTCATTAGTCAGACGGAGTTAAGTAATTGCTAATTGCACTAGAGCTGCGGTGTCGCGTGTGTTCGTAAGCGCTTTTAGCGAGCATTTTAGCGTCAGCGAGAACAAAACAACAACAGAGAGACGTGGACACCACAGTGAAATAACTTGACCCTGAAGTTTGCGCAAATTGGTGTCTACGTCTCTCCCTGAATAAATGCTCCCTGAATAAATTATCGTGAATTTATTTCGTTTATGCATCATAAATGATTGCACATTACGTTTATCATTTTTTTCTCGACGTACACTTCGTCCTTTCCATTTTTCTACATTGAAAACCAAAAAAAGACATACATTTATGACTTCTTTCTTTATATCAAGAAAACACGAATATCGAAGGTAATTGTTCGCAATAAAAGTGTACTTCGTTGAGCGTCTCAATGTTAGCGCCGCACCCGGCTCCAATTCGAACATCACGCACATTTATCGCCATTTTGGTTGCCTCTGCAATATAAACACGAGGAGCTAAGAGTTTTGTCACCCAGGCCTCAAACAATTGCAATTATTGCAGAACCATTAAAGGTCAAGTTACATATCCAACCATATTCTGGTTAGTGCTAATGTGAATAGGAATAACCTAGCTATTCTATTCTGATGCTATTCCTCTTCGTGCTTCGTCAATGGTCCACGCGGTACTGTGGCCACGTTATCGCTGGGATCCACCGGCCGCCGTGAATGGCTGTTCACCAGAACGGAATATCATAAGTTCTGCGATTTTACGTGCGAAAACCACGATTTGGTTATGAGACGCCGTAGCGGGAGACTCCAGATTAATTTCGATTACCGGGGTTTACCCAATGCACGGTACACGGGCGTTCTTGCATTTCGCTCTCATCAAGGTGCGACCGCCGCCGGGATGTGATCTCGTGACATCAGGCTTAGAAGCGCAGCGCCGAAGCCACTACGCAAACACGGCGGATTTAATATATTAAAGTTCTGCGAATTGACAGCAGTGATAAAAAAAATCTGCAACTCAGCCTGCTCTCCCAGCTCACCCTGCATCTCGAATATGCACAAGCACACGCAGTCACATACTTTCTCATTGAATATCTCAACATGCGCTACCTTGGCTTGTCGTAACATGTGTAGAAAAAAATGGCAGGGTCCAGATTTGCTTATGACGTGTCCCAGGAACAGCAGCTCTTCGTACGCAGAGCGACACTTTTCCGGTTTCAAAGTGAGTCCGGAAGATTTGATTGTCATAAGCACTATTTCAAGGCGTCTCAAGTTCTTATCGAAACTTGCTAACACCGTGCCCATCACGCACTTGAACGTTGCAGGTGCCAAACACAGTCCGGATGGCATGACCTTCAACTCAAAGAGGCCCTCTGGCGTGATGAAGGTAGTCTTTTCGCGATCCCGCTCGTCGACTTCTATTTGCCAGTAGCCAGTCCTGAGATCCATCAACGACAAGTATTTAGAGTTGCAGAGCCGATCCAATGCGTCGTGTATCCGTGGAAGGAGGTATACATCTTTGTTCCTAATCATGTTCAATTGACGATAATCGGAGCAGGAACGTAGGGTTCCGTCCTTTTTCTTTAGCAAGAATACAGGAGATGCCCACGGGCTTTTCAACGGCTGGATGATGTCGTCACGCAGCATTTCGTCGAATTGTTGCTTTACAGCTCCACGTTCTCGCGTCGAAACTCGGTATGAGCTTTTGCGGAGTGGTCGAGCACACTGTTCGGATATTATGCGATACTTTGGAACAGGTGTTTGTCGAATCCCCGATTACATCGAAAAGCATTCTTTGTGTCGTCGGAGAAGACCTTTGAGCGGTTTCTGCTTACTAATGGGGAGACTTGGATTTATGTCGAAATCTGATTTGGTAACTATGTTCGTCGAGGCATATGACGCAGAATCCGAGAAAACAAACGCATTGATGGTTTCCAGCATTTCCTCGATATATGCAATCGTCATGCCCTTGATGATGTGCTTGAACCCCTGGCTGAAGTTGATCAGCAACACTTTCGTTTTTCCTCCGTGTCGAGCGATATCTCTTGTGACGCAAATTTCACCGTCGAGCAGTAGACGTTAGTCACCCTCGATGACGCCTTCTTCGTCTGCAGGTGCTTCGGTGCTGACGGAAATGACACTTACTTGAGCGCGGCGGAATGCTGACTTGATTTTCGAGCACACTCAAGGCATGGTGACTACGAGAGCTCTCCGGCGGTATCGCTTGATCTTCGGATAACCTTATCGACTTCTACTTCAGGTCGATGACTGCGCCGTATTGGTTCAGCAAGTCCATGCCAAGAATTACGTGTCGTGAACACAGTTGGAGGATAACGAAGGTGGCAGGGTAGATGCAGTCATTAGCTGTAATTCTGGCCGTGCAGATTTCATTCGGTGGTATCAGGTGTGCTGCGGCTGTCCGAATTTGAGGGTCTTCTCATGCAATTTTAACTTTCTTCAACTAGGCGGCAAGGGTCCCACACATAACGGAGTAGTCGGCTCCTGTGTCCACTAAGGCGGTGACTGCGTGGCCATCGAGAAGCACTTCGAGGTCAGTGGTTCTTTGTCATGCGTTGCAGTTAGGTGTTGGAGTCGGATCCCAGCTGCGTCATGTTCACGTGTGGCTGGAACGTCGCCTCGTCAGGTCTTCTTTTATCGGCGTATTCTTTGCTTCTATAGGCTTCGTCGGGATGGCGGCGTCTCGTTATATATCGTCGAGATATACTTTCCAGCGTCTTCGTCAGCGGATCTTCGTCAGTTCGATGAACAGCAACCGCACCTCCATGGGTTGCTGTTTTTAGTTTTCCGAGTATGGGCTGACTGACCAGCTCCGGGCTGGGCCAGTGTATGGCCGGCGCTGCGGTGACAGGTAGCGGCCTGGTGACGGTGAACGGGATGGTTGTCAAGGGCTCCACTGAGGGGAAGTGAGGTCGTCGGCGACATCGCGGGGTCGTTCGCCAAGCTGTGGTCGCGGCGCGTTAACGTCGAATCTCTCAGCCCAATGTCCCGGTATGGGCATCGTCGGTAGACGTGACCCGCTTCTCCGCAGTGGTAGCAGAGCAGGCGGTGGTCAGGAGCGCGCCAGACGACTGTATTCCTTCGGTAGTTTCGCTGGACGACGGGTGGGCGAGCTGGCGGCGGCGGCGGCGGACGACGGAACTGCGTCGTTACAGCGCCCTGGTGTGGGCGCAGACGTTTAATTTGACGGCGGGCGACGACGGCGAAGGTCATCGCTTCAGGCTGGGCCTGTGGCGATTCCGGCTGCCCTATGCGATGTTCCAGTGACCACTGGATTGCTTCCTTTACGACGTCAGCGATCGAGGCAACCTGAGGCTGGGATCTTGGGAACATTCTCTGAAGTTCCTCTCACAGGACCGCTCTCGCGTAGGTCCTGTGAGAGGTCTCAAAGGTCTCGCGTAGGTCGTCGGTGCCCGATGATTGAACTTCGGGGCAGTGCGCTGGGATTGTGCGGTGGTTGAATTGGCGGTTCAGCATTTCCAGAGTTTTCTCGATGCTGGTGGATTCGCGAAGAAACTCTTCGACGGTCTTCGGTGGGTTCCGTATCATTCCGGCGAAAAGTTCTTGCTTCACACCACGCATGAGTAGGCGAACTTTCTTCTCCCCGGACATTTCTGGGTCGGCGTGGCGGAATAGATGGCTCATTTCTTCTGTAAAGATGGCAACGTTCTCGCTTGGTAGCTGCACTCGGGCTTCCAATAGAACTTCGGCCCTTTCTTTCCGGGTAACGCTTGTGAAGGTCCTTTGGAAGTTACTGCGGAACAAGTCCCACGTTTTAAGGGTTTACTCCCGATTCTCGAACCATGTCCTCGCGGCATCTTCCAAGGAGAAGTATACATAGAATTACATCTTCCAAGTAGAAGTATACAAGTATACAGCTTATCCTCAGAAGTCCAGTTGTTGTAGGCTGAAATCCTTTCAAAAGCCTCGAGCCAGGTTTCTGTATCGTCCGTCGAGGCTCCACGGAAGGTAGGTGGTTCCCTGAATTGTTGAAGCGCGATGGAGACGCCGCTGCTGCGATTGTTGTTGACTTGGCGACGATCTTTCTGGCCGGCTCGGGTAAAAGACTGTACTCCAGGGGCCAGTTTTGTAGTCAGCGGCTTGTTCGATGGTCCAGGTTGACGCTGGTGCTTTCTTCCGGGTTCGGGCTTGGACCACGGCTTTGCGGGTGCGTTCGGTACATGAACGGACTAGCACCTCCACCAGACGCAACGTGGTAGTGACCGTGAAGAAGGCAGCAAAACTATGAATGACGAAACTAGCGTTTTATTGGGCGAACCTGTGCCCTCAAAAGCAAGTTACACTCAAGGAACAACGATAGCGGCGAACGCAGTCGACGATAGGCGAAAACCCGATCAGCGGGTCAAGCACATCGACTTTTATATATCAGTCATCGAATGTTCCAGAGTAATCGCTGGTGCCCGCGTGTCTTCCAGAAAGTTCCACACCATTCGCGTCGCGCCTACATGAAATCAGAAATCAGAATTATATATGCAAGGTTCGGTGACAACAATCAGAGGATAGAACAATCGATAACACTCGAGAAACTTCCGATACATGCAGGCGCGCCCTGCGCTGAGCGATAACATTCGTTAGGCTGTGCTAAGTGGTCACCCGAAAAAAATAAAGAAGTACACGTGTCAATATCGCAATTCTGTAAATTGCATCTAATAGTAAATCTTTAAGTTAGATGCAATATTGAGAAACGCCCAGCTGGTTAACTGGATTTTAGCCTATTTTTCGAACAGACAACAATATGTTTCTTTCCAAGGTCACAGTTCTTCTAAGCTTTCAGTAGAATCTGGAGTTCCCCAAGGCTCCGTTATCGGACCCCTTTTATTCCTGATATTTATTAATGATATTGTAAATAATATTGATGTTAAGATTAAATTGTACGCTGATGATTGCATTATCTATTCTGCAATAAACAGTCCCGAGGATCAGTTACAGTTAAACGAAGCGTTCCAAAAAGTAGTTGCGTGTCGTGAAGGCGGGTAAATGGAGGTGAACTTTAAAGAAACCGTATTTATTAAAATTACCCGCAAGAAGAATCCTCTTCATTTTAGGCATTCAGCTGCTAATGCTCGGCTATCCGAAGTTGAACACTTCGGTCCTTGGTACGTCGGTCTTTGTATTTCGAAAGATCTCAGCTGGGCGAAGCATATTAATTATGTAACTAGTTCTGCTAATCTAAAACATTTTTTTTTTCTAAGGCGAGGTTTAAAACTGTCCACACCTGCTGTTCGTCTTCTTGCGTACAAATCCATTGTACTTCCAACATTAGAATATGCGGCGATTATCTGGTACCCTTAGACTCAGAAACATATTAATAAGATTTTTTGCACAAAAATTAAATTTGCAAAAGAAGGGGGACTTTGCTTCATCTATAACAGCTTTGCGTGCACTTCAATCGCATCACTTCTAACAAAGGCTAAACTTACCACCCTAACAGAAAGAGACAGAGCTTTGCATGGCATGGCAAGAACTTTATTTTAGTCCAGAGAAACTAGGGTCCGAGGGCACAAGCCCCCGGGCTATGTTGGTGGCTCCGCCCACGTAGGCACCGGTAGGCCAAAGGCTTTCCCGATGTCGTGAGCTCTCCGGACGGCCAGGAGTTGATCTTGGAGGACATCGCTGGATATGCGCCGACTCCAGTCCTCCTCACTGTTGAGATCCGAAGCCCTTTGGTTGGGGCACAGCCAGAACATATGATCAAATAGACACGGAGTGTGTCCACAACTTTTACATTCCGCGGGAAAGTCCCGGTCAATTTTGTTAAGCACAAAAGGTGTGGGATAAGATTTAGTTTGAATCATTCTTAATGTGACTGCCTGAGCTCGGTTGAGCTTCTGATGGGGGGGAGGAAAAAATCTTCTGCCGTCCCTATAGTGTGAGGTGATCTCGTGAAAAGTAGTAAGTGGGTCTTTGTAGGAGCCGCAGTCATCCTGGAGCAGTTCCTGATCTGATGCGCGGCATGTGAGATCTCGCACAGCAGAGTGAGCTTGCTCGTTAGGATTGCAGCCACTGGGGCTGACCGAGTGGCCCTGATGAGCCGGAAACCAGACTAGGTGTGAGCTATCCAGTTGGTCGTAATTATGAGTATTAATACTGTGTTTAAGTAGCTTGT
Source organism: Dermacentor albipictus (assembly GCF_038994185.2). Taxonomy (NCBI): domain Eukaryota; kingdom Metazoa; phylum Arthropoda; class Arachnida; order Ixodida; family Ixodidae; genus Dermacentor; species Dermacentor albipictus. The sequence continues at coordinate 75,567,646 of NC_091821.1, forward strand.
GTGCTTCCGCTGAGATGAAGCCGGCTGAGTAATTCCTAATAGCTGTACGGGAATCGGAGAAAATTGTGGAGCCTCTCCTCATTGTAATTGCAAGTGCTATGCTTGCTTCTTCGGCGGCATGAATGGAGCTCGTTCTTAGTGACGCCGCACTTATTAATTTACCGCTCTCATCGACCACGGCAATAGCGTAGCGGTTGCCCGATCCATAACGAGTCGCATCGACAAAAAGAGCTGAGCTGTGTTGTTGGTGCAGTTTACCCAGAATGCATTTGGCCCTGGCGTCCCTTCTGCCTTTGTTGTACACAGGATGAATATTTCTAGGTATGGGGTCCACAACTAATTGTGTCTCCACCTCCTTGGGTATTTTGAGCTTAGAGACGTCTCCTCCTCGAGGCAGTATTCCGACTTCATCTAGAATTTTACACCCTGACTTAGTGTTGGAGAGTCTTGCAATTTGTGACATCGAATGTGCCTCAATGAGCTCATCTATAGTGTTATGTAGTCCTAACTTGTTGAGGAGTTCGGTACTCGTTCCGTGCGGGAGTCCCAGAGCCCTTTTGAGTCCGGAGCGTATAAGTGCGTTTAGCTTAGCCTTCTCTCCTTTCCCCCAGTTCAGGTATGATGCAATGTACGTCACATGACTGATGAAAAATGCATGATATGCTCTGATGAGATTGTCCTCCTTGAGGCCTGCATTTCGGTTTGAAACCCTGCCCAGGAGCTTTAAAGTACTGTTGGCCTGACCTGTGAGACGGTTCAGGGCTGTAGCGTTACAGCTCCTTGCGTCAATGAGAAGACCCAGAATTTTTATTTGCTCTACTCTGGGTATGACCCGTCCTGTGTGTCTTCAGACATAATCTCTTTCTCTGCCGGATATGGTATACACGGCAGAGACACGCCCTAACAATAACCCATTTTTTCACTTGCAATAGCTGCTTTAAACATTCTTTCTTTCCAAGGACAATTACAGAATGGAATAAATTAGATAATGATACAGTTTTACTGCCTTCTCTAGATCTCTTTTGCTCGCGCCTGGATCTGTGATATCTACTGTAGTAATTCCATATTTTATTTATCATGAACAAGATTTGTTTGTTTTGATGATTTGTATTGAACTTTGTATGTATTATTGCACCTTAGTATTATTTTTATTTTTTTCCCTGTTGCCTATCAAATGTACATCATGCTGTACTCCACCCTGCTAATATCCCAACTTTGAATTGCTGTATTTACAAACAAAAAAATAATAATCTAAAGTGGACAAATTTAATGTAATACACACCGCTCTGCAATATATATACACCGTTCTTATGTGAACAGGACTTTTGCAAAACCCTTGCAGACACTAACAAATTCATGTAAGCTGTAAATTTAATATGGAATTTGTGCACTTTAGATGCTCTAACGGATGCAGTTTAGAGCATGCCGATATCTGTTTTTGATGCAGAGGGACAAATTTGGAAACTTCAGGCTTTAATATTTCTTAACTTACAATTGTTTAAAAAGATCATTGTTACGAAATTCAGGCTCTAAATCCAAATTTTGCATCCAATAGTTTCTTCCAATAGTCACTAAAATTTAACTTTCTCTCTAAAATGCAACACATTTCGTTACAATCGGCCCAGGGGTTATGTCAGCAAAGCATTTCTGCATTTTACAAGTCATTGAATAGGCGGCCAGTACTCACGTACGGGGCAGAAACTTGGAGGCTTACGAAAAGGGTTTTACTTAAATTGAGGACGACGCAACGAGCTATGGAAAGAAGAATGATAGGTGTAACGTTAAGGGTTAAGAGCAGATTGGGTGAGGGAACAAACGCGAGTTAATGACATCTTATTTGAAATCAAGAAAAAGAAATGGGCATGGGCGGGACATGTAATAAGGAGGGAAGATAACCGATGGTCATTAAGGGTTACAGACTAGATTCCAAGGGAAGGGAAGCGTACGAGGGGATGGCAGAAAGTTAGGTGGGTGGAAGAGATTAGGAAGTTTGCAGGGACAACATGGCGACAATTAGTACATGACCGGGGAAGTTGGAGCAGTATGGAAGAGGCCTTTGTCCTGCAGTGGGCGTAACCAGGATGATGATGATGATAACGACGACGACGACGACGACGATGATGATGATGATGATGATGATGATGATGATGATGATGATGAATAGGCGGCATCGGAATTGGGCCCGAACTTAAGCTTCCTCTTATGACACGCATGATTTTCATCTGCATTTGAGAGTACATTCCCGCAATTGAGCGAGTGGAAGAAAGGATAAGATGCCGAGGTGCAGCGATCCTATGAGCAACACATTTCTCTTCTATACACTAAGCAAAGGGTGTTCATCCATTGGTTTGACCTCCTAGCCGACGCTCGCCTCTGCAAACTTCCAAAGGCCCAGCCACGATAGAGGCTTCTCCGAGCGTCGACCGGACATCACGTCTCTCGACGTCACCTTGCAGCTAACGAGGCAGGAGGTGGCCACCTCCACGAGATGTCCTGTAGCCGGTGACTGTCGGCCAGTCATTCGGATAAAGAAGCGGGGCCATCAGAAGCGGGCGCCAATCCCTTGTCACCAAATGCACGTCCCGACTTCAGCGCTGTCCGTAAAGGTCGTCCGCGAATGTTACTGCGATCTGTGGCTTTATCTGTTCGCACTGCGTCGCTATTCTCACTCTCTTCAACCTGCAAAAAGGAAGTTGGCTTTGTTTACGAGGTCGTTGCTCGATTTCTGACAACCCTGCGCTCAGTGATGGATGGACGACGTCTTCCTGTCGCCCTAGAAACGCAGTTCCTTCACCGGCAGGGACAGCTCTCGGTCATTTGCCGCTATCAACGTTAAAGTTAGTATCGAGAATAGCCTGAAATCTACCTACGGATAAGCTGCCTGGGTAGTTTTAGACGCGGACAACGCCTGAGAGAACGACAAATGAAGTGACTTCTCTCTGACACGCGAAAATAATGATCCTCCGGATAGAGCTTACCATTATACGATGACGGGGCGAAAACAACGACCCCAGATGCTCTACGTTGAAGCCCCTGCCACCACCAGTAGGAACATTGGCCTTTTTTGTGCATTCGCTTAGATATAAGAGCGATGACAGGAAGGAAGCGTGTACGAAGGCGTAAATTCATAGGAGCTATGAGTACAGCGGAAAAAGTAACAACGAAAAACTAATGACACGACGTGTCGTACATCACTCTCGTTGACAAGCGCTGCTTCCTTTCTATCTTTTCAGTCCAGTATCATTTGACTTTTTCTAATCATTTCTAGATTTGAAATAAATGCGGAGTTAATTTCTCGCGTGCTTTCCCTAGCTCCATTGAATATTGGCTTCATGTGCAAGTAATAGTAACTAAAGTAGAATCGAGCCCCTCGGTCTTCCTCATTCTCCCCGCTTGCACTGCCACCGTGTTAACCCGAATATGCTTGAATATGCCACTCCCTTCTCTTATTTTTTCACGCTTACATCCTATTATCCCCTCTGCCGCCGTTGCCCGCAAAGCAGCGAAATAGAATTTTCTCTGGCCAACCAATACTTATGCTTTTATTTTAGTTCTGCGCAATTTTGTTTCCTGTCTGCGACCTTTTGAGGCACATCTCTGCGTCAGACATTCACAGCATAAAATAAAAATGCACCCACGTTATTTTATGCGAAATACCGCCACTTCATTGGCATTTTTAAGGATGTTATACGCCGGTACTAAACCGTGCCGCTCAACTTGGTGACTCAAATACACAATGCGCTCCCGTTTAAGGTCACTCGCAGCACCGGAGCTTTCATTTTGTGCAAAACGTTCACTTCGCTGTTAACAGCGAGCTGGGCCTTGTCGCTGCCACTGTGCTTGTTCGCCAGAACGCAAGCACTCATGAGGAAACGCACGCTGCTCTACACTCACGTTTTCTGCGCGACAACAGCCCCTCAGCGTCAGCCCCAGGAATGGCTCGAAGCTTGTTTACAGCGCTCAACAGGGACCGGCATTAGCGCAACAGTTTTCCCACACCGTCCCACGGCCCGCACGCGAGCGTGCGCTTTTCTCACAGAGAGCGCTTTACAACTTGGAGGCCAAGCTGCGCGCAGCGCGTTAGCGCGGTGCCGTGAAAAATGGCTCGTTTTTCCGCGAGATTGGAAAAAGGGGAGCGAGAAGGAGCTATATAGTTTTGCGCTGAAGTAAAAAGCATCGGGCGACGATGAGTGCGGCGGCGAGGGACGGCATTCACTGGGAACGGAACGGGGGGGGGGGGGGGGGGGGGGGGCAGCGTACGCCAGCCAGGAGGTCGAGGGGAAGAGAAGCCAAGTTGAGACCAGGAGAGGGTGACGCTGGTTATTCCCCGACGAGGCAGGCTCGCCGGGGATGCTTTAGGCCGGCGCCACAGCCAAGCAGTTATCGGGCTGGCACTAAATTTAGACTCCACCCGACGAGTCATTTCGTCGTTTATGAATCGCCCGTTCACGCCGGCGAAAGGCGCGTTAGCGCGTTTCACGCGCGCCTCGCATAAACGCCGATGTGCGTTCGCCGAGTTAAGCCCGCCCGAAAAGGGTTTCCCGTTGAGTTGCCTGACTTGGACGCTAGAAAAAGAGAGCGGGCGAAAGTTTGGCACCGCGGATCCCTGAGAAACAAGCACATCGCGCGCTCTCTTCCAGCGAGCCGAGCTGATTTTTTTTTCCGCTTTCAACTCTCTCTGTCTCTCTCTCTCTCTCTGTCTCTCTCTCTTTCTTTCATCTTCGCTTTCTGTCCCACTCTCTTTTCGTTCGCTTGTCTGAGGAACACGGTCTGTTTATGTTTTGCGGACGAGGCGACGGTTTTACGCCTCCTAATTGGCGGCCGCGCTCCGGGTGTGCGTGCAGCTGCGAGATTAGTGACTCGTTTCTCGCTGCTCGTCGCGCGCTGCACCACACTCTCCCGCGAGACCCCCCGGCGATATTCCGGAAGGAATTGGGCGTGCTCAGTTCGAAACTTTTATGAAGCCGCGAGAGCCTTGTATGTCGGACTCTTCGTCCTTTTGCAACTTTTCTTTTTTTCGTCTTCTTGGTCTCTTGCCTCGTTCTCATGGTTCGCCGACTCCTTCGGCTGGAACCGACGACGTTCCGAAAGAATGAACTGCCGTCTTGCTTTGGCTTCCTCCGTCTACCCGCTTCTCCCATGCTTCGTGAAGACGCGGGCTGTCTTGCGTGTTCGGAAGTTTTGTGTGCTCGTGCTCTTTTGCCGAGAACACGACAACGTCAAGGCGTATTAAACGAAAAAAATAATAATAAAAAACGCGCTAGGATTATGTTCTATTCGGTTGACCTATTTTACCTTATTCTTGGTTGGAGTTGTCAGCCGTCGGCCTACAGAGACTTATGCAGCTGGTCTAGTGCAGATATCATTATAAGCTGCTGACTTATGACTTTTTTTTCTAGCGGCACTTTTGTGTTGTGTTTAACTGAAAAGTTGTGTGCTTCACGCTGAGACGAGTTAGCGCGCAGGGATTGTGTAACTAGCAATTTGGCCCGCTACGTAATGAATATGCGAGAGTGGATTTCTGTGACTGAAATTTTAGAGGAGAGAAACCACAATGTCGTAAAAGGAAATTGCATATGTTGTTTACACATTGTTATTTCTTCGCGGCTCTAAACATAAATATAGTCGCATATACTGCCCTCACCATGAACTTCTATTCATAATATCAGATAAACAAGCTTCGTTTATAATCTTGCAACGAAAAAAGAGGCTGGCGTCCACCTGGAAGTATCACGAAGCTACAATGGAAAACTATTTGAGTTCACGATAAAGAAAAAGTTCGAAAATTTTGTCCGTCCTGGTCCGACGACACAACGCAGCATCAGTGGATTTCCAAAGACACTGCCGATAGTAGGGTGAGTGGGAATAAATTTACTTGGAATAGCTGAAACGTATAACAAATGGGAACCTGCGCGGGACTGTCTTTTCACATTAACGCTTCCTTCACGTTTCCGCCAGGATTTTTAAACAAATTCCTTACACAGAGCGAAATTCCATAAAATCCATTTGGTTATAGCGTCATCAAAGGCCACAGCATTCGAGACGCTCACGTTTCCAAGCTTACGAACAGCCGATGTAGCTTTGCAGACAACTAGAGCGCGTAAAATGAAGGCTTGAATGCTAACCATACTGCTGCTATTGAAATGATGCCGAAAATATTTTGTTATGCTTTGGTGAAACTGCCAACGGTAGAGACAAGAGTGTGTATATTAAACTTTTTTCGGGATTGTCGCAGCCGCCCTGACGTCATGCCTTAATGTTTCCATTGCAACTGGGCGCGAGCTTTCTTAGAGCAATTTGCGTTGATCGCTAGAAGACAGTGTTGAAAGTAAGTGTTAAAGGACTCAGTCGCAGAACTTTCACCAATAACGCCACCGCGTGCCATCCTCCTTCTTTGCTTGCTGAGGCCCCGAGGCCTGAGAACATTTTTATTTGTACGGAGACTAAGTCTGCCCTTTGTCAGCTTTGCTGGTCTTAAGAATTCGAATGGGAGAATTGGTTAATGAGACAGAAGGAAAGACGTTGGTTGGGGAGTTAATTTACTGGGCACCTTTTTTCTAGAAAAAGACGAATGAATAAACGATTAATAACCGTAAGCTTTAATTATGAGGTATTATGCTACATTTGGTGATTAAATATACTTAGGCGACGTACATAGGAGTGCGACCAACAAGGCCACACAAGATGCACTTTAAGGCATAATTTTGTCAAAGGGCTTCGTGCGCAGAAAAAAACGTTTCTTGTCAGATACTGATATCGTGGCGATCTGCAAGACATCAGTTGCGGTTGCGCAGTGGAACACTGTGCACGCTTCGTTACTTTGTTCCTTCCTTCTCTACCCCCCCCCCCCCATTTTTCTATAATTTAGCGTGCTTGGAATAAACGCACGCCTTTTGCTGGTCGACGCCTGTCCGTTCACTGCAGCGCGGCCTAGCCACCCGTTATTGTAACAGATATGTTCATGAATGATGCGGGAACCATGAGAAGATTATATCCGCTATTCAACAGCGTTATTTTGTTGTGTAACTGTTCTATAACTCCATACAGCCTTCACTAAAGCGTTAGATTGCTGTATTTTTAAAGGTGGCTTCTCCTTTAGCAAAGTCTTATTGAAGTGAAGCACGCTTGCAGTTCAACTGCTGAATTAGGAAAACACTATAAACTCGCTCCCCCTACCAAACGGCTGTTAACTCATATGAATAGCATAACGTGATTGTATTTCGCACTAAAAGCAAACATAAAAACAATCTGGGGACTAGAAGAGCATTGTCTCACCCCTTTATGTTCACTTTTTCCTGCCTGCCTTTTTTTTTCTTGTTTTCCTTTTTCTTTTTTCACATAGCCTTAAAGGCCCATTCCGGGCATCACATAGGATGGTTGCAGTAAAGAGAATGTACAATCGTTAATAGCAACACAGCGCAAATGGACATACGAATGAACATAAGCGAGCGTACAGAAGAAGAAGAAACTTTATTGAAAAGAATCGTCCGGCAGTGTTTGTTGAGGTGGCGGCTCGAAGTCCTTGGACTCGGGCGGCATCTTCGGCTCGCCTGACGGCCCAGAGCTGGTCTTCTAACTCCGAACTTTTGAGAGCCGCCTCCTAGCGGCGGCGATGCCGACGGAGAAGGTCCCCGGTGGCCGCCGCAACGGGGGCGGCGTCGGGAAGAAGCTAGCTCGAGGCTTCCTGTACGCTGGTAACGGCCGCGGTTATGGACGCGTCGCGAAGGGCGGCGGTTTCGGTACCGTTGTTACCGGCATAAGCGTATAAAAAGAAAAAAATATAATAGAAAGCAGTTGACATAGGAATTGGAACCCCATTATAAATGGATAGTAAAAATACTATTCAGCTATTGTACAAATATGTCATGGTTTATTTATTATGGAGACGTCGCGTGTTAAATTATTCCAATGACGTACCGCAAGAAATGGCGCTGATTATGTTATTACACGTGAACGGAGCTCGAACTTTAACATGGTAACCTAGGCGTGAGAAAACGCGGTGTGCGGGCCGTATATAAGACGTGGTGAATGACGAATGATTGCGATAAATCTTGTGAAAGTGAGACAGCAACGCCCACAGTCTTCGTTGCTCAAGTGGCAAGGTTAAGCGATGCTTTGATATCAGTGATCGTGCAATGACGGGAGTAATGTCTTGTAAATCGGGCAGTTTTATTCTGAATGAACTCTAGTGTACTAATTAAGTATGTTTGATGTGGGGCTTCAAATGAATTACGCATATACTATTTTAGAGCAAACTGGAGAGGGTAGGCCAAAAGTTTAGTCTCTCGGTTAGCTTGATGTGAGTGACATCTGATGACTCCGAGTAGGTTTGGATGCTTTCATAGTTATTGTGCTAATGTGGGTATTTCATGTTAGATTGGCAGCAAGGTGCACGCCTAAGTATTTGAATGAATAAATGTACTCAATGGGCATCGTATGCATCACATAATAAGTGGGCGGGGTTTATCAGCAGTCGTAAAAGTTGTAAATTTCGTTTTAGAAGCGGTAATTTCCATTTTTCATTGATCACACCAAGTGGCGATGCTGTCAATATCTTTCTACAAAGCAGTGCTGTCGTGGCTGTTAGTAATCTGGTAATAATTTCTTAAAACAAGGATCAAATTCAGTGTTTTTCATCACATTTTGTAACTTCAATTTGTTCGTCATGTGACGTGGAGCAGACGGTGCCATCTAAAGGCTCCAACCTCTACCATTACAGCATGTCATTGAAAAAATAAAACCAGCTTCTTAACTTCGTGTTTGGTGCCAATCAAAGTGTTTCTATTTTTGTATTATATAAACTTATTATTGGACCCCAAGATATTCGCACTATCAAAGCCTAACAAATGCTATGTTAACTCTTTAAACAGTTAAACATGCAAGAAGTATCACAGCTTTGCGCTTTATACTAGAGTAGAAAGTAACATGTTAGAGTAACAAAAGATCATGTAGCAGCAAAAAATAATTTTTTTCGGGTCTATTTAAGCTCTCCTAGTTTGTCCTGTTTACTGAGAGGAGACATGTTGCAATGTTTCTTTAGAAAAACACGAATGTTCTGAGCGATACTTCATCGGTTGCTGATACTTCATTGGCTGCTTCATCGCATTCCAAAATCATGGTGCTGCATTTGTCTGCTGTAAGACGACAGCGCGCATGTTCATTACCGCACGACATGATTACGTAACCGTGCTAGATTTATTTGCGATAGTCAGTTTTAGTGACCTTATCAAGGTTGTATTGGCTAAGTCGCCTGAGCTTTGTTTCATGAGTAGACATAAGCGTATACATTGGAAGAGCTTGATGAGTAGAAGCAGCTGGGCGCCGAAGCGGAACATAGGTTTTGTCTTTTTGCTTTAATGCGATAGCATTTAACAGTACTCTCGTGGTCTTCCTGGTTGTTATGGAAGCAAAACAACCCTGACCAGAGAAGGAGCTGACACAGAGGATGAGAGGTGAGGATGAGAATGATGAGGATGAGATAGGAGGATGAGAGGTGCAAAAGTGACGCGTAAGGAGCGTTACAGGTCACGTAGTAAGTAGTAGGAGGGCGGCGGCAGCGGAACACCTCCATACAGTAGCCGAAGGAAGAGGAGGGTGTAGGGCGGGTCATAATGACAGGTGGAAGTGTATGACACAATATCAGCTTTGTAATGCGACAGCCGTTCACGTGGACAATTCAACAACGCCGTTCGTATTGGAACATCAGCGCGTTGTTGTATCAACTGGTGCCAGGCTAGCGGGCACGACTCGCAACACCTCCTGCGCGTAGGAAGTGCATCGAGTACATTCAACACATCGAAATGTGAATCATGCTTAACAGATCAAGGAAGACTGCATGTCCTCGGAAAGGGGGAGGAGGAAAAGAAAGGTAAGGCGGTCAACGAGATGTGCGTCCGGTTTGCTACTCTAAGCAAGGGGAAAAGGGTTGAGGGATGAAAAGAAAGGAAAGGGAGGGATGAAGATACTATTCATGTGAAAGGTGCTGTTGTCTATTACTTCAAGCCTACAATCAATCACTGAATCCAGTCGATTTCATGAACTAGGGTGCCTCAATGCGCATCTTCTCCCCCGCTCTGTACAGGGTGGCGACATTCCTTTTGAAGGGGTCGATGTCCACAAAACTACTTCGAAACCAGTTTTCTCAGCACGCTCCGCCATTTTTTATCTCCATTCAGACGGCCGTCGTCCACGTGCGTGGTCAGCCGCCATCATATTTCTTGCCGGCCTAGCTGCAACTACTGAAAAATGACTGGTTACTGCATTCCGCAGTGCTCTGAATCATTCTAGAAATCGGTGGCTAACGTTGCCACTTCTGAAAGATAAAGAAGGGTGTCTATGAATGGTGAATATTAAACAGAGCATTGGGCTGCCAAGAATTCTTTGTGCGTGTACACCCTTTTTCCTTTCCAACTGCACTTTACTTCTAAAAATTAACAAACCAATACGCTCGGTAGTTCCTCATGACAAGCGTTTTAGTCTCCAGACAATTATTAGAACTTTGGTATATTTTGTGGCTCCTTATCTCGCCTTGCGACATTACAATTTCGCCGGCACGTCGTCGAAGGTATATGCTCAATTCGCTGGCGCCTTTTACCTCACAAATCCCACTTCGTAATTCTCTCGCGGCGCTTGTATACATAGAGCCCCGAAGTGCGTGCGGGCAAGGTAGCAAAAATTGCAGAAACTGACGTAATTTTTCACAACGCGTTGCGTTGTCAAAGATTCCCTATCTTCCCCGCATTGCGTACAATTTCCAACTCACTGCAACACTTGCCTCTTCAGATAAGTTCGAGTTCACGCTTACGCATCTCGGTAAGCGCGCTTGGGTTACGCATTTTTTTGTTTAATCTTGTGCGCGAGTTTACTTTTTCGAGCGCTTCTAGTCACAATAACAGGTCCGGTGCAAAATATGAACACAGATGCAATCACTGGCACTCCACCGCAGTCACGGCCAGTCCTATATACTCTAGAACTGGAGAGCGAGACAAAGTAGGTTTGTCTGTGTTTGTAAGTAGATCAAGTAGGTTTGTCCATTTTTGAGTGCTTATCACTACAATTAAAGCACGAGAAACACATGCTTGTAGCCCGAGACTGTCGAGCAATGTTTCGAACGCACTGTAGATATTTCGCTTAGTTTCTTTGCACGCATCATTTCAGAAATTAATCGTATGAGGTAGCAGCTGCTGTCCCGGCCATGCTTAAATGCGTGAAGTGGTCCAAGGTACTTTGACGGCTTTTGCTATATCTTTTGTGCAGGTGCCTTGCGTCATGTCCAGCAAATTAAAAAAAAGTTCAGGGTACCCTATAATTCCTTTTCATCAATGATTATTTATTTAAATAAGATTTGCGCAGAAATCAAAAGCAGATATGGTCTGTGACTCAGGGCACAATTGTAAAAAAGAAACAGAAAAGAAAAACAAGATTCGAGGTCCGGCAATTTCCGATCCACCGAGCAAACCAGGGCTTCACAGGCGAAATTGTTTGAACAGCTTTGGCATTAGAGAGGGAGAGAGAGAAAAAAAAAGGGGGGGGTGAGCAGATAACTTGACACGCAATAAGTCACGCAATATTTCTTTGGGAACGCTTTGGCGCAGTCATTCCTTGCACGAACGTCTGTATGTACAGACAGACCAACTCGCGCCACTGCGCAAGGTGCACGGTACTGCAGACAGTGAGAGTGAACATGGCGCGCGCCGTAGCAGAGGACGCGGTTGTCGCCACCCTGTACGAAGCGGCGGGCGAGAAGGACATCGAGGCACCCTGTCATGAACCGCAGCGTCGCCCGCGTCGCTTTGTAGGCCTGCGACGCTTGCGACCATGGAACAAGAATCTTTGTCCCAGAAGATGGCCTGCTATCTAATCGGTCTGCTATCTAAACACACGAAAGCGAAGGAACGCGTTTAAGGTAGTGGTGCTGGTGTTGCTCCAGGCGCGGTTAGCCTGGCAGACCTGGCCGGCAAATTGCGTCGACTGAGCATCTCTTCCTGCACCAAATATGTCACCACGTGTTCACCAGCATTGTATCTCGCAGGAATGCTAGAAGGACGCGTTTAAGGTCCTCTCTGGTGTGGATGCAAGGGACCAGCGTCCAACGATTCTCTTCTCCGACAATGGGTTAGCGGCCAGTCTATGTATAGCGAAGGCGAGAGTTATTTGCTATGCAATAATTGTCTCCTGCTCGCGCACCGCAACACGTGCTGCGCGCACTGTTTTCCACGCCCTCTCTCTTTTATTTCGTATCTTCATCTATCATCTGTACTTTCCCGTACCACCTATTCCGGTGAAAGGTAGCTAGGTGGTTTTACACTTTCCCTCTTTACCTCTCTTTTTGCTTCCTCCTCGGCAGATACAGACGTGGCGGAGCAGAACGTAAGTAATGAACTGTTTAAGAGCAAGCTTAAGGTCTCTATGTAGCTCCTATCTAATTAAATGGAAACGGAGATGTAATTTTTGTTCATGAGATTTGTTGCATGTAAAATGAAAACTTAGAATCTAGTAACTATAGGAAGTGGAGTTTTAATTGATACTGTATATGTCTTAAGAAAAATTATTTAAGATTTCGACATTTTATAAAAGTATGAAGTGTGCAACTCTCTAACTCAGTAATAAATAACGGCATCACAGCTCTGTAAACTAAACCTAATAATCCATCAGAAGCGCGCAAAATTGTTGTGCTATGCATCGCTCTGAAATATACCGTTAATTTGTGAGTAGGACATATGTAAAACCGTCATATACATTTAACGATTTCACGTAAGCCCTAAATTCATAAATAACATCTGTATGCTTAAGACGCTGTACAGTTGTACTTCACAGAACTGTAATATCAGTTTTTGGTGCATGGTTACGGATTTGTAAACTTCTTGTTCATATATCTTTTTCGACTTGCCAATTTTCCGCAATATTTGTAACAAATATCAAGCTTTTAAATATGAATTCTGCTTTACAGTTGCTAGAAATTAATTAAATTAATTACAGTTGCTAGAAATTAATGCTAGAAATTAATTAACAAATTTAATTCAAATCGCTCCAGCCATTGCCTTAGAACAGCATTTCTGCGTTTTACGTGTATTTGAATAAGGAAATTGTAGTTGGTCCTAAGCTAAAGTGTCTTCTTAATAATACGATTTACAGGTTCACAAGAGAAGAGCTAAGGCACAAAAGGCGAGTACGGGGAGAGGGAGAGAAGACAGACGTAGAATCTCAAGAAGAAAGTGGATAGGAGTAGAGATCATAGCTTAAGAGAGCATGGGAGGATCAGAAGCTCAGAAGTAGTTGACAAATAACCATGGACGAAGGTGGAAGTTCATGTGGATCTCAGCGTGTATTAAACGAATGGTTGGGAGCCACAACTACAGTCGCTCAGGTGTAGTATGAGGACATGAGAGCTGTTCTCTCTCTCTTCTCTCTCTCTCTACACATATATATATATATATATGAAAGGCTTTATTTTCACATCTCCTATGAGGACCCGTTTTCCTGGTGGCTACCAGGGAGCTTACTTCGTTGCAGCAAGCAGATCGGCTTGTACACTCACCGCCGAGGTCGGCACGTAAAGCACACTTGGTCTGATAGTGATTTGTTTATTCGGGAAGATGACGACATTTGTAGAACTCGCGATTTTGCAGAAGAGTCGCGCAGCCTCCATAGAGCTCTTGGAGTTAGGGTAAACTACTTGTTTCAGGTTTGACGACCAATTTTAAAGCGAAAGCCTTAGCTGGCTCATAGGACGAAAATTGGACCGTCCGGAATTACGCCGCCCGGCGTTATGGCACCGAAATAGGGGGTCGAGCCCGCGACCATTGGTGTTAATTAAAGCAAAGTGACTTAAAGCACATTTCATTAAGATAGAGTTAAGTTACTCGAATCTACGACCTTTGGTGGGAGTCGAACACACGACTTTTGCTGTTAATTGAGTTCGGGACAATTAATTAATATAGAGGTAATTAAGGCACTCGTACCCACAGCCTTTGGCGGGAGTCTAACCCGCGACATTTGATGGTAATTAGAGCGAAGTTAATTACGTCACAATTAATTAATGCCGAGGTATTTCAGCCACTTGAACCAATGACCTTCGGCGGAAGAAAACAAGTAAGAGGAAGTAACAATTCATTAAAATGAAAATGTGAAGTAATGTAATGAATTTCTCGTAAGCGGGCAGGCAGGCTTTCGCCTTTACCCTCTTTAGCGTATGCTAAGCTGACTGTCAATTTTTTTTTTTCATCGGTGTTCGCGGAACGAGTTGTAGTAAAGGCTTCCTGAGACACTGCGAGCAAAATGGTGTGTTACTTGTTGCGCTTGCAGTTCGCCGAAAGCCATTGCGACACGTTGGAACAAGGCCATAAAACGTAACATGTAGTCATGGCCCCGGAAAGTATGCCAGGTGGTTGGCATGAGTATTTTCGAAAGTGAGTAAACGTTCCATAGTAAGGACTCTCATTCCAGTTTGCTGATTGCAGGGAGACCTGAATAAGTGCGCAAAGCCTGTAACCTCTACACTCTAAAACGCAGTGGATGGCACCACACGTATTCGAAAGAGGCGGTACTGTAAAAAATTCCAGAAATCAGGCTCTGCACTATTGCCGCGCGGAACTTAGTGACGTAGTCCATGTATCGCCACAGTCAGATTTCAACAGCCAAATCGGAGGAGAAAAATTTATCTGCTATCTACTATCCAGGAGAATTCTCTGCCCATAATCCCACGTAAAGAAGATGAGCCATTTCATAGCAGAAGCCATGGCCGTTGATAGCTGTATAGTGTACGGTCTTACGGGTATGTACGCATACTCTAGGAGTGCTAAATTTTCAGCGCAGGTACATAGTCCTTCGCGATGACGTAGGACGGCGTCAAGTTTTTACGTTGGAGCTCTGCTAGTAGCTGTGCTAGAGTTATCGCCAAAGATTACCAAGATTATCCAAAGATTATCGCATGAGATTACCAAAGGCAGATGTCTTCGGCGTCAATAGAAATGTTCAATATCTGAGGCAATGACTTCGCGTATCTCATGATTGCAAAGTTCAATAATCGGGCCTGTACATGGGTGTACTCCCTCGACGAGGGTAATGAGTTCTTATTGTGGGCTTTGAGACTGTCATTTCTTACTTAGTTCGGTTCACCCTTTAGGAAGAAACATTGCAGTGCCAGAGCAATTACAACATTTAAGGACAGTGTCCCGGTATATGTCGACGAGGTACGGGGCAGCGGTAGTACGCGGTCATGCTTTCACCCACACAGTTCACGTGGCTCGGTTTCAAGCACTTTTCAATGAAGAGGCGCTTGCATGAGAGCCGACTGCCGTGCAGAGAGTGACTCATCTTTGCTTTGCATGTGAGGGAACTCATACCGCCTCGAATACAACCGTCACAAAACCTAATTTTCGGAGATCATAAACTTGAGTGCCGGTAGTACCATCGGTACCTGGCTCAGCAAGAATCGGTAAGTAAGCGTATATATAGCATGTGACCTCGATCTCATAAACTACTCCGGCAGTGGCCATTGCGTCAAGTGGTATAGGGAGTGTAACTTAATCCTTTTATTCCACTCATGTGCATGACCATAAGGAAAGCTTCCGACAACGTTGCATATTCCAGCACCTTGCTGGAATATGGACGCATGGGCCACGCTTCACCGTGCTCCACATGGGCATACTAAATCAATACCTCATAGCACAACACCAGACCGCACAACAGTGGGAAGCTTAGCTGTCCAGCGTCGATTCCGGTACCAGCTCGAACTGGCCTGGAGAGTGCGCCGGGCGGCTACGGCTCATGAATAGTGCAACGTGTCATCGGTGTCAGCGCTGTTCTGACCACTGCTGAATTTCTCGGGTACGGACGCCATCGAGCTTACATCTCGGCCAAGGAATGAGACATGTCTCGTGGTCAAATGTGAGAAATGGGCAGAAGAAACCTCATCTAATAAACGCAACGTTCATCCGAAAGACAGAGTAATAGAGCGGATTTTGTGCAGTCATTTCAAATTTAGCTTTTTTTTTTCTCTCTTTTTTTTCTGCACACACAAACTCACACAAAAAAACGCGGTTTCGCCTTGTGTTGCGTATGCATGCACCTCGCAGCTCAGTGACATCTCATTGTTTCCTCCCTTCACAGAGCGGCTAATGGTTGCTGCGCCCTTGAGCGCAGTTTACTTAATTTCCTTCAGCGGATCCCTCCCCCTCCCCCCCCCCCTCCGCCTCTCACAGCCCACCTAGCCTCTTCATTTTCGTGCTGAAACCTAGAATGGGCGTTCAAGAGAGGGAGAGAGGCGTAGAGTGAAAGAAATAGGTTGACGCGCCGTAGAGGCGTAACCACGAAGCGTGCAGCTCGTTTCACAGGCTCCGTCAACCGTAACCTATTCCCGGAGTAAAGCCAGCCGCCAACGCGCAAAGATACGCAAAAGAAGGGAAGTGTAGTATATCGCAGCAACTCTGAACGATACCCCTGAAAAAAAAAAAATAAGAGCTAAAATTGTGCTTCAAGGGCTGCGGCATGGGAGGTCGAGAAGGGTGGGGACCACGAGGGATAACTCTAACGGAGAGTATACGCGGCCAACTCCTGTCGTAGAGGACTCCTCAGTGACCGAGTCGAGAAGCGACCCAGGAGCACTGGAAAAGTGACGCAGAGAGCGGAAGAAAGAGAAAAGCCGTGTTCCTCCCAGATGGCGCGAGAAAGAAGCGAGCGAAGGCACTGCTCTCACGGTGCCGGAAAAGGCAAAGTTTGCCGCCGCGGCGTGCAGCTGATCCCGCTCGTTACTTGGAGAGAATGCGCGCGGCCCGAGAAAGCGGCACGCGCCGATCACTCGCTCCCGGGCCGCAGCCACGTACGTCCGAGCTCCCCGTCGCCTCCACGCAGTCACCTGCGTCACCCTCCCCGCAGCCTTGGAGGGTGCTCCTCCAACGACGCACCTCCCCCTAACGGCTGCCGCACGTTTCCCGGCGACTTCGTGAAAATTTGATGCCCCAGCCGGCGTGTGCGCATGCGCGCTTCAATTATGCATCTTTATGACCTTCCACCTGCGCGTTCTAGATCAAAATTGCATGCACTTCAGAGTTTCTCCCCCCCCTCCCCCCTCGGCTGCCACACAGCTTACTCCGTCCGCTCTAGCCCATCATCTCGACTCTGCCATCCCGCCACCGCAGTAGGTGCTTTGTATAGAGGGGCAGGCTTTGCGCTCGATGGATGCGGGTTTGCCTACCTGTCTACCGGCTTTCATGCTCCCTCCTCTCTGCTGGGTCACCTGCTCCAATGCCCGGAGAAAGGGAGCGGCGGCCTCGTGCAAGCAGAGGCAGCACAGGAAATAAACAATTCCCAGCGCTATTGATTCTTTCGAGACCCTACAGGCTTACATGTTCCGCTGGATGGGACAACGCGCGGATTCCATAATGCATAGACCTGCAAAGCCTCTACAAGAGTCGACGTTGTATTCAATGTCTTGAGGCTCTCTCGGCGGCATGTTTCACGCGGCTGTGTGCGTGTTTTCTCGTTAGGGTATGTTGACAGTCATTCACATGCGCTAGAAGTGTTTGACTCGAGCAACGCCGGCTAACGTGTTTACCTGACAATGCTTCGAGATGTATAATATAACTCGCCGAGTTAGACAAAGAATATTATAAACCAATGAAATTGGTTTTTTGTGGTTGCAAAAAGGGAATTTTCGTGTTCTTATGCGTTTTCAACTCGCCCTGTGTTTATCTCGAAATGCAGCTCCATTGCCAAAGGAGATTTTGTCAGAATCGTAGCTACCTGACACACGCCATCTGGAAACACGTTCAAGATGGCAAGAACCTGCACTACTTTAGTGCTAAAGTGATGAGCATTTCGAACACACGTCAGGGGTGTTTTAACAAAGGTATCCTTGTACAGACACTATTATTAGCGTGGAGTCATCTGTGAAACGGATAGAATTTTTGTGGTCCCATATACTACGGTATATCGGACCACAAAATATCGGGGAGATGCTAATGCTTTAGGCTACCTATATCTCAGATTATATATTAATAAGATTGAAGAAATCTTAAATATATCCTAAATTCAAGGGACAGATAGTATTCACCTCAACAAAAAATATTAAGGACATGCCACATGTACACGTTTATGAAGCCTGTATTGAAACTCAACTTCCTTTTCAAGGCAGCATAAGAATAGAACAACGTTGGTTTTAGTGCATTGTGTGGGCGCAAGTGTAATATGCATAATTGTATTCTTTTTTCGTGCTTTGACCGTGTGAAGAGTATGGAGTAATGTGGCGGTAGCACAGACATCACGCGTGCCTGTGACGGCTACGTCTCATGGCTGCTTCATTAAACGGTAGTGGTTTTTTGTGCAGGGACGTGAGGTGAGGTGCGTCGAGCACGGTGTTTTCCCTTCGGGTGTACCGAGAGAACGGCCTCTGCTCGACCACCAAGTCGACGAAGGAGTCGCTCGTTCGCACGGCGACGCCCTGTGGCATGCTGCGACACGGCGGTCAATGCACCTCATCATGCCCCACGCGCTTGACATGGCGTGGCAGTGTGCGCTGCTAGCATCTGCAACCTCAAAACATTGGCCGGTTCGCAATGGTCGAGCAGCACCCCGTCTATTTCTACGCCCGAATTGAAGGCTGTCGATCGCCTCTAAAAAGAACGCTTCTACAACGAAATGACCCGCATAACTTAGCGTGGAAGCATGGGTTTATTGGTGATTCATTGAAAAAAAAATACAAAAAACCAGGACACTGAGCAAAAATGACAGGGACACAAGAGACTGACATTCACACAGCGCTGAATTGCAACAGTTTGTATAACCAAGTATAACGAAGGAATAATTGTATACCGGTTCTATTGTGGTCTGTGTGGTGCGCGACCCTTACGACGAAGTCACCTGTATAACGAATTATTTCGGAGGCCGCGAGTATTTCATTATAAAGGCGTTCTACTGCATAGCGTGTTGGACGTATCTTACCACATCTTCGCACAGCGTCCCACGTTCACTCCCAGCTGGCGACTGTAAACTTACATCGACTATGGCGCAATGCAATACAAATTTATAATTCAAACTTTGTAGTGGCGTCTCTCAAAAGCATGCACACAGCCTCGGATCCAAGAAAACCAATGAGCAGACGATGGAAGCTTCTCTACACCCTGCGCTTCGGGTGAAAAGCGGTCCGGAACTAAATATCACTCGCCTCAGCAAGCGCGGTTATGGAAGCTGTAGCGGTTCTTTGCAGGCAGTTGCATACGGTCAGAGAACTCAGGGGACTTTTTGCTGAGGAATTTTGCTTCCAAATGTGCGGTTGACTAACCTGGGAGCTTTTTGCTGGGGAATCTTGCATCTAATATGCCTTCTTTGCTTTGGTGCTATGGAGGACGACGTGCTTTGCCACCCCTCTCCATAACCCCCTCATTCCCACCCCCCTTCGTTTAACCGCCGCTTAAGCTTCCGTGCAAACGGGAGCATAGCGAGCGATACAAAGTTCGTAAGTTCGTAAGTACAAAGCTCGTACAAAATTCGTAAGTATTTTGTTGTCAGTGGTTGGCGCGTGTCACTGGGGCGGACGTAACATAAGGGCTATAACGTAAAGCTATTAGAAACTCTTCCTATTAGATTTCAGCAATCAGCCCTCCCCCATTGGTCCAACATTTTTCGGACCAACCCCATTTCGCCTGTTTCTTACGTGACGCCACAAAAACGCGCTAAAGCTCCCCATTTGATATGACGTGGACACACTGATTATGCATGTTAGACTAAACAAAAAGAAAAGTAATTATTTCCGATTCTACACTTTTTCTTTCGTACCCTCCACTATTGGTCAAAAATTTTCTGGCTGTGCCCACTCCGCCAGTGTGTCACGCGATGTCACAAAAACGTGAAAATTGAGCACGTAAAAGTGACTTACATAATATGCCGAACAAAACTGATTTTTTTTTTCGGGATAGCCGGAGACTGCCCCGTTCCGACAGAAATGGAGGATGTCTGCCCACCGATCAGCCTGGCAGTGGCCGCTTGAAGCTGCCGGGGAGGACGGATTTATTTGCATATAGTAACAAGTTTTGCGTGGCATTGTAACGTGGTCGATCCCTTTCGACACGTTTACGGCATCGCTCTGCCAAATCTTCTTCGCTGAGCATCCGTTTAAGCAGCGCCTTTAACTTCCTGTTGCACGCCGCCGCGATTTTCGACCAGCCACCTCATGCCAACCAAAGGGAAGCGGGCTAATCGGAGACACGACCCTCCTCATCCAGTTATCTACTTTCACTGCGCTAGATCGACCCAACCGAAAGCCTCTCAATTTCTGCGTGTTCCTCTCCATTTGTCAGCCAATTAGGTAAAAAAAAAACTGTGAAGGTAGATGATGCTATTCGCCTTGAAAGCAAACAAAAGGAGCCATCTGTAAACGGGGAGAACGTTTGACTGGGCGGTTCAAACAACGCTGCTGGTCACCACCCGATTACCACCCGTCAGCGGTTACGTAAGTGTGACGTCAGTAGATTAGAATAAAAACAGATTGAACTGATGATGGCCGGAAAGTCCAGTCTTATTTTAGATTACAATAAGTCAAGATTCGGATTTAAGTCTAGACTTAGAGGCTGGCGTTTGTGCAAGTGGGCCCTGGTTTTACGTTATAGAGCCCAAGGCTTGCCGCTTCGCACTGCGTCTTCACCGCTCTGCCAGCGGCACGGTCGTCGGCGACGGGAGCAGGAGCTGCCACATGAGCATGCTCTGCGCATGCGTCGCCCAACCACGAACTGCAGTAAAACCTGCAAATTAATATTTTGCAACAAAACGAATTCGCGGCAACAACGTGTCATTATTCATTGGTCTGCGCACGCTAAACCAGCCTCAACCTACGTTATCCCCCGCCCACCCCTCTGAGCAAAGCGCGTCCTCCGCCGTAGTACTATAATATCTGGGCAAAGGCACACTTAGACGCAAAATTCCCCACCGAAAAGTCCCCAGGTTTCTCTGACCGTTCGGAACTTCCTGCAAAGAACCGCTCCCGGCTATGGAAACAGCTATTGAAGCGCGACTATGTGGGGAGGGAAGAAACAATGAGACAGACAATACGTTTTTTTTTTATTTAGTTAGTTTTATTGGATTAAACAAATTAAATTCCTCATCAATGATGAGTACGTGGGCTGAAAAAGAAAAACAACTTTCTTTTACTTTATTGTTAATAACAAATACGTCTTTCTCAATGCCCGCTATAAAAGGGGGCGTTCACACCGCTTTCAACTGAAATACCATGCAGATGTTGAAGTGTGTAGAAAGGCGTGCTCGTAAAGTTCCTCTGCTACTATACGCCCCCCCCCTCCCCCCCCCTCAGAGTTTGTGTTGCTTTGCGTCGTTTGTTTGAATTTTAGTAGCGCGGTGTTTGCGAGGTGTGTTTCGATCATGTTTGTTCAGCGTGTTTAGTTAAAAGTAGCGAGTTACGACCAACAGATAATCGTTTACCTTAGCTGGCTTCGTGCGGCTGCGCTAGCCGATGGACTTGGCGTCCGACGATGCGACCAGCACTCAAAATCCAAATATTTCATCGGCCTGCAAAGAAGCAATGTCCTGTGCAAGGGTTCATTTTCGACACCCGTACAGGTGGCGTTTTGCTGGACCGCTTTTTACGCTAAACGCTCGAAACGCCTATCGAGTTGAATTCCGGGACATTTGAAAATACAGCTCTAATGGCCGAGAGAGAGAAACAGACGAACTTTTCTTTTGAGAAGGCGCGTTGTGGAACCTAGTTTCGAGGCCTCCTTATTCTACGTAGCCGCGGGCCATGGCCATCTCCCGTGCCCGTACGATCAGGCTGCGCTGCCTCTTCGGGTCCGGGCCTGACAGCTTGGCCTCCCACTGTTCTTCACTTGGTGCTTGGGAGTCGACGGTGCCACGTTCTGTTCCATATTCTCATACCATATGATGTAAGGTGTCTCAGACATGACAGTACGTACAGAAGTACGAATGCGGAGGGGGTGAGATTCCCAAGCAGCTCTATACTGCCAGGTCACAAAAACAAATTTCGCGCCTTTGGTAACAAAAATTACGTCACTTTACTTTTAACGAATATGGCATCACATTATTTTTGTTCCTCCGGAAATGTTCCCTCTTCACACAAATTGCGCTAAGCCCCATCAGGAACCGCCGATGAACCGACATGTTCTCAACGTATTGGCTTCTAGGGAAGCTTCGCTTCCAGTATATTTACCTTGATTGCCCTTGACACGTCGCGCATAATAGCTACTGCGTCAAAACAGTTTCAAAAGCTAAAATGTCTGTAGAGAGTAAACTGCTTTGTACTTCTGACGCACTGGACAGAGTAAAGGTTTCGGTAACAAAGTGAAATCCAGGCAAGTAAAGCTTCAATCAGAGGTTTCTGATCTCAAGAAAGCGATGAATTTCGCGAAGGTCAAATCTGAATCTGCTAAAAAGAAAAATGCTTGTCCAGCCGATCACAACACGAGGCATATCGCAGCCAATCAGGTGCTGTAGAACAAATGAGCCCAGCTTAAAGAGCACCCGTGCTCAAATAACATGGAAATTTGCGGTGTTACGGTCGCTCAAAGGGAGAAATTGTATGATGGTGGTTGAGCTTCTTGGTGAAACGATTTACTGGTCTACGGTAGCTGACGACACTGACACTGCTCACAGAGCGCCTACGCGTGACGCAAGCCATACGAGCATAAGCGTTCGGTACTGCTCTCGCCGTGAAGCGCTCGGCGTTTCTCGCTGCTGCACAAAATGTTCTCCCAAAGACTTTTTTTTTCGAGAGCGAAGAGCCAATCTATGCTAATAAACATTTCTTGCCTCATAACAGGAGGTTCTTTTTTTAAGGCCCTCGCTCTCAAGGAACAGCACAGGCGGTCTTTTCTCTGGACAGGTTATGGTATAATCAAACCTGGATGCTATTGTGCGTCACATTGCCTGCGATAAGACCTGGGCGTTTTTTCAGCAGATAAAAAGATTCACTAGACTTGCGTCTTTTCTTTTCTTTTTCTCTTTCTTTAACTGCACACGTGTCTCATTTCTTACCACCATTTCATTTCACGCAACCGCGCCCAGTATGAGCGTTTTTTTTTTCTGCCTATGTATGGCTCCAGCTCTGCGAAAAATCCACGATTGCACTGCAACATTCACCGCAAATCTTAAGCCTGGCTTTTTAATTATTTGCTGTTCTGAGAGATGATTATTCAGGAGTGATCGAAATCTTTATATTACGACTTTCCTGGATATCCTATCGAGCACTGCCACCGTAATTACGACTAACACGGGGGAAGCTCAGCTAACTTCTTCCTTGAGAACTCGCACGATAAACTATTTAATGACTCCTCTCTAGATGTTCCTAAGTGTGAATATGTTTTGATTTAATTCGACTCTGTCCACATTTGCCAAAATAATCAGATGATCGCCTTGTGGATAGTACATCGATGGTGATATCTACCGATCACCCTCATCGTTTTTTAAACGCACCCCCACCCCCCTTTCTCTTGTTCTCAATAACCTTTCTATTGAACATAAAAAAATGTTTCCATTTGTCTGCGATGTTATTTTAAGCAGCTTGACACGTCTAATCGGGTTAGCCTTGAGTACATGACTAGTATTTCGAATGTTGTGTACCAATCGTTATTGTCCGTTCCTACACAATGCCCGGTTCAGGAATAATGATCGCTAATTGACCACATTCCTTCAAATTCCGATAATACTATTCATGCAGGCGTATTAGAGGTAAATTTGACTGATCACTGTCCAGTGTTTTTTTCTATTTGTAAAAACAAAATTAAGCTGCTAATGCCCGCCAGAGGTCTTGCTTTGATTGGAATAAGTATGTCGAAGAAGGCGCCAATACTGATTGGTCTAGCATCTGCAGTATTACTGACCCTGACGAAGAATTATACCGTTCTACTACGGTTCCCAGTTCTAAAAGACGGTATAGACATTTTACAGCGAGGAGACTGCGAACCGCACACCAGGGGCGCCACCGAACAATGCTAATTGCGTCATGAAGTTTGCGAACGGACGTAACTTCAGCTGACGATAAGGTATGGCATGCACCGAAGATGATATTGATATTCTCAAGCTTATTGCGGCCCAAGCAACGTCGACATTCGATTGAATCTCAAAGAAAAGTGTAATTTCTGATGGTACAGCAAATAGAGCGCCGTGACCTCGACGCACCATTGGGTCGCAGACTGTATAGACATCGATGAATGTCATAGAAGGCTTCGAAATCTTTGACATGCATTCCGGGTTTAAGTTAGTGTGATAGTAAATGCCTAGTAGGTGTCTATAGCAGATGGAAACGAGTTATGCCTGCTAAGCACACTTCTAATCAGAAAAAATGATACAGAAATGCGGAAAACTGCATGCCCCTTTTGGTTTCCTAAAGCGAACAGCCCCTTGCGCAGCTTTGACAATCGCGAGTGGTGATTTGATTTATGAGCAACGCCCTTTTGCGCATCGTATGCAAGCAAAACACACTCCGTCACCCGACGTTGCGGCGCGCACTCGTACGGAGAACATCGCGTAAAAGACGTATGCAATTCAAACGAACCGGCATTTATCATAGTAAAAAATAGCTGTACAGGCGCTATATGCGATTGCTCCTTTGTCCGACATCCGATATCTGGATTAGACCCATGCTTATATCAAAGTGTGCGCTTCCGAAAGCAGAAAAATGCCTTAAAACAACGACGTACAATTAATTCACGTGATTAACAGCCTGATTTCTACGTAACAAATTACATGTAATTGTTACTAATATCAATAATTATCAATAAATTACATTTCTTGATAATTTTCTAATTTAACGATTACCATTTTTTTTTTTTTGCTCTGTAACGGTCACTGTAGTGCAATTACATTTTTCATTAACTAATTACGCGTAGCCAGTTCCTCGATTACTTCTTTTTTCTCTAACGTGTACAAGTCTGTTAACAATTCAGTCTTATTTACGTACGAACATGGAAAGAATAGGATATCGCTTGTTTATCTCGATCGAATATGATGGATAAACCGGGTGGGCCGTCGAATCCGAGCGCCATATGTTTTGTTTTGTTTTTTTCCCTAACACGTGCACCGTATGCGCCCGCAGACGGGGGAAGCGCAAAACGGCCATCGTTCATTCTCCACCTGAACAGACGCAAAATATTAGCAATATCCAACATTCCAGCCGCGCTTCATTTCGACGAGCGGCCGCCGTATACACGGGTTGGAGATTTCGGCGCGAGAATTCCCGCAGCTGCCACAGCTGGCACAACGGTGTATACGCGCCAAAGGGGCCGGCGGCGCGCGCCCGGGAGAACGAGGCCGAGAGTCATCGCGAAACGTTACGGGAATGAGAAGCGAAGTGTGTAGCCGAGAGGGAGAAAAAAATGGAAAGAAAGTAAAGTGTAAAGAATCGTGCGGAGAAAACGCAAATGCAAGCAACGGCGAAACGACAAAGAAAGAAGAGCAAAAGCGCCAGACAGAAAAACCGTAGCCAAGTCGGGAGACAAGGCATATAAGCCGGCCCCTGCAGGGAAACCAAAATTATAATGCAGCAGTACTTCGTAGCGCGCCAATTTTATCGATTCCCGATACAGGGCGCATCGCACAATATGACGGGCTCTCGGGCTGAACGAACGAGAGAACGAACCCCACCACGGCCGTGGGCCGCGCAGAGCAAGGAGGAAGGGGAACGCCTCATTCGTAAACAGCATGTGTGGCGGCCCACGTGCGCTTGTTTGCTGCACTGCTTTTACTTCTGATCTCCATCTCGCGCACTTGTTTTTGTCCCTGTTTTCGATGGCAGATTGTGTGCGGGGAGGAGTATTTACATCTACCGCGCGAGTCGATCACGCCGCAGCTCATTTGGGCCGCCTTCCAGCATCACCCCCCCCCCCCTTTCTTTTCTTCATTTGAGTAGATTTGCCGAAAGCAGCAAGCGCATAATAAAGCAGGGGTGTAAAAAAATGCGCACGTAGAAACAAAACGGTGGTTACTAAATTCCTTTCTAGAGTGTAACTATATAGAGGAAACATTATACAAACGCTCAGATTACAATGTTGCAGAGCCTGCCGGCGATACTGCCTCGCTGGTATTTTGAAATGAGCTGGTTGGCGCAGACATTCGTTGCGTGAATGTCAGCACTTTTAAAGATTGGGAAATAAGTTTCAGTAAAACATTGCTATCGTTTTCAATAAGTTCATAAAAAAGGGTTGCGTTGAAGTGCAGATAACCTATGTATAGCTGCAGTTGGCATACATTTGCTCAAGCCTCAAGATGAATTGTCCTGTATAGGTGCCGTTAGTCGGGTTTTTTCTCACGACAGTGCATTCTGTAGCATTTAAGCTATCTTTTCCCGCGTACTTAAGTGTACTCGGGATCGAATAATATAGGCTTAATATCATGTCGCCGAGTATCCTGGAACGTTGCGCACTCTCAAATAAAAGCAAACGCGAGAGGTGTGCGACCTGTTTCACGGCTGTTTCGAGTAGAGCACACACGTCTTTCCCTCCCTCCCTCCCTCCCTCCCTCCCTCTTTATTTCTCTCTCTTTCTTTATTTTTTTTGCGCGTTAAGGCAAACAAGCGACGGTAAATTCAACGGACGCCAGTATTTTATTTTACTTTCTCGTAAAACACGCACGTCGTCAAGCGTAAGAAAACTAGCTGCAGAAGAATAAATAAAGTCAGCTGCATGCAGCAAATAGATCTTCGTGCATGATGCCACTTTTGTCTTTCCTGAGGGCGACTGGCCTATGTGAACGTCTTTGGCTCGCTCAGGCGTGCGTGTGTGAGCTCACCGTGGCTTTCCTCTCCTCCCTCTCTCTAGCTCATCTTTGTGTTCCCTCTTTCCCCTCCCCCAGAGTAGGGTAGCCAACCAGATGCATTTCTGGTTAACATCCCTGCCTTCTCTCTTTATTTCCACCTCCTCCTCCTCCTCCGTGCAGTGGACTCGTCGCAATCCGCGGTCACGCCTGCCGGAAACAAGACAGCCGTACAGAGCTGGTCGTCAGCTGGAAGGCTCATATTTCAATGGCCCGGGCCGGGCAATAACAGCGTTTGGCCATTAAGGGAGGACCCCTTCCTTGCCCTAAGTGCCGGGGAATTACTTGGCCCGGTTTTTGTTGCCGTTTCCCCCAACTCTGGCAGAGTCGGTTTCGGGCTACGACGTGCCCCTGTAGTCCGAATGCCTCGGATGCCGCCCCCGTAAGGCGCCGACGCTTGCAAACCCTTCACGCCTGGTGGCACTCGGCTAACAAGCGCCGCCGTTTCTGATTCGTGAACGGAGATGGCTGCCGCAGTTCCCCCTGCCAGCTTGATCACTTCGCGTACAAGTTTGACCACTCATTCCTATCCCCTCTGTTCACGAGGCATGTTTCAATCTCTCTCTATATTTTTGTGTCTGCGTGCGTGCGTGCGTGCGTGCGTGCGTGCGTGCGTGCGTGCGTAACCACTTCCAGATGCAATATTGGTGGGAAGCTTGTTGCAGTCACTTGAGGTGTTCGGAATGAAAGAATGCGAAATGGGGGGGGGGGGGGCATTTGTGTGGCAAGTCGCCCACTTAACTTTATATTTATGATCAACACGTACTGAATGATAGGTAGGTACTGTGAAAAGTTGGTTGTGAAAGAAGATGGCGATAAACTTTATGAAACAGCCGGAAACAAAGTTTATTTTTCTTGTCAAATGCCTGCGTAAGCAACCCAAAGAACAGATGCAAACGAAAACAAAACAATACCACTCAGTTAAGCACCACTGATATAATAACTCGCTAGTGCTAAGATATGCTAATGCAAGGTGTTTTTAATTAAGTAAATGGGATTTAGTAGCGCAAAAGCGACCAAAGCTATGCCGCGCCAAACACAAGGTGTTATAAAATCCATTTGAAAAAAACAGCAAAAGCTGTGTGGTTCTATAGCTTGTGTAAACAGCCGGTGTCATCTAGAAATTTAAGCAGCTCAAGTGACGGCACTAGTGCGTCATCTAAAAGTAAGGCAGGGTGTAAAGGGTACGTGTAATTTATATAAATTGTGCAATAGTTTTCGTCTGTGTGTTTCAACATGCGTACATGTCAGTAAGATGTGCATTACTGTTAGCGGTTTTTGGCACTTCTCGCACGTTGGTGAGTCTTTTTTCGTAAGTAAAAAATTGTGTGTAAGGTGTGTGTGCCCAGTCCTTAGTCGGGATAAAAATTACTTCAATAAGCCGTTCCTGGTGATTACAAGACTTCCACTCGCCAAGCACGGGTTTTGTAAGATGTAGCTTGTTGTTTGTGCACGAGTCCCATTCGTGTTGCCATTTTAACGTAAAGGCTTTCCGAATCGCACGGATACTATCTTTGTAAGGAGTGTTGTGTTCGTTATGCCTTTGTACGCCGCCATGGATGCGCATCTATCCGCTACTTCATTTTCTGGTACCCCAACATGGCTTGGGATCCAGTAGAAGCGAATTAATCTACCGTATTTGTTGCAAGTCACCATGTGCAAGATATCCCCTGCCAGGGATTCACACTGGGCCTTCAGGTTGAGAGCATTCAGGGTATTTAACGAATCAGTGTATATTATTGTATTTTCTTGCTCGTCGGTTATCATTTTTTTAACTGCAGTCCATACAGCATAAGCTTCAGCAGCGAAAACAGAGGCACTACTGTGGTATTCGAATATGTGTTTTCTAATTTTTCGTTACGGCCTCCGTGCACACCCACGTATTCGTGTGTTTCCGAACCATATGTGTGAAATTTTATGCAATCTTTATATTTGTCCTGAAGAGCGCGGAAATCTTGTATAATATGTTCTTTTAGGGTGTCAGTGTCCAATCATATAACTTTGTAAAGTCACACCACGGGGGCAATCATTCTGGCTTTTTAGTAACCTGATGGACATCGTGAAGAATGTCATAATCCCGACAGTATTCTTCATATCGTAAGACAAGTGGTCTAATCATGTTCTGTTTATTTGTGTAGTGTAATTGTGAGTTACAATTAGTGACGATGCTGTGGCATAAGTGCTATGATTATGACTGAATTCTGAGTACATAGGAAAGTGTGAGTAAAGCTCTTCGCTGCTGTAACGGAGGTTCATTACAGTCAACGTATAAACTTTGGACAGATGATGTTCTGTAAGCACCACTTGCCAGTTGCAGTCCTAGATTACGTACTGGGTCAAGTCGTCGAATGTCTGACTGTCTGGCTGAGCCATAAACTACGCAACCGTAGTCCAGACGGCTACGCCCAACAGACCGGTAAACGAGTAAGAGACACGTTTGGTCGGAACCCGAGTGCTTATGAGACAACACTTTCAGAATGTTCAGCGCTCTATTTGCCTTAATTTTTGTCGTACTTATGTTGGTCAGGAAATTTAGTTTCTTATCGACAATCACTCCAAGGAATTTGAATTCTTGCTTTACAGGTATAGCGTCACATCATTAAGCTTTAGGATCGGGTCCAAGTGTAATCCTCGTTTTTGCGAAAATAACATTGTAAGTGTTATTTGTTTCGTGAAGTTTAAGCCATTTTTATCAGCCCATTGTAATAGTTTATTTATTGTAATCTGGAGCTGCCTTTCCCACGTGGGTAAATTTGAGGTGCGGTGCGCTATTTGGAGATCGTCGACGTATATGGAGTGCATAACAGGCGAGGGATTTACTTTGTCGAGTTCATCTTTACAATAAATTATGCTGTGCTAAGTATGCAACATTGTGGCAGGCCATTTTCCTGGACAAATACGCGCGAGAGCAGAGTGCCTAGACAGGTTTGGAATGTTCTATTGCACATGGAAATCTGCGAGACAGTTAAGTGTAATGTGCGACGAAAATTTAGCATTTTTTTACTTAATTCCGAGTTTTCGCTATAATTGCTGGACCATCGCTTTCACCCTGTTTTCCTGCTACAAGTTGTGTAGTCTGACTACAGACCTGGTTTTAAAACTGGCTGCAAGGTTTGTGGTCAGTTTCCCCGCTGTCATTAAAGAACTAAACAAGGTACCTTGTTTGTGTTTGGCGAAAATAAGGGGAATGTCGTGGGTAATGTGTTTACAAAGTACAAAGAGTGTGAGTGGATTACAGTAATTGCAGTAAATTACGTATTCGGGCACACCAGAACGTTATAGACGTGTTTTACCAATGCCGAAGAATTGAGCCCGCTGTCCCTAAAAAAACTGCAACACCCACTGTGATCAAATTTGGTAAACATAGGAGAAACACTATGGTAAATAGGCATAGAATGTTTAACGCGTATGACCAAAATACAGCCCTTGTAAAGAAATTTCTTTATCAAGTGTATGAAAATGTGAGTCGGGCGTTAGGCGTTGTCTCTCCGTGTTCTAAGAGAACTGTATTTGTCAGCAAGTTCATATTCAGTGCAAGTAGTTAGCGTTTTAACGCTGATTTGTGGCGAAATTTTAAGGCTTCAAGCCTAATTATGCCTGTTGCAAACAATTGCAGAATGCTCTTTTTTTTGCATATATTCATGCGTACAAAGAGGTACCTAGATCTTTCCAATGTCATCGGGGAAATAAACGCGAAACTTGGTTTGTACTTGGTGAAAAGAAGGCGCAGGGTGTGGGTAGTCTGCGGTCAAAGTTCAGAGTGTGTGGGTCAGTTGGGGCCTTTTCAGTAAATTATGTATGCGCTCCGCAGTGTTATTAATGTACTTTACGAACGGCGCAGGATTTAGCCCGCCGTCCTTGGAGAACTACACCTGCTACCGTGACCAACATTGCTGAAAAGGGGGCAATGCGCATGCGCAGTCAAATCAGCATGCATAAATTACAACCGTAAGTGCACCAAAGCGTTATATGGTGGTTAATTGTTAAAGTTAATTCTGAACTTAAAGCCATTTCATTTCTACGACAACGAAGCGCGAAGGGGATATATATTGTATAATAAAGTTCCTTTGGTGACTGACGTAAATAGCATGTGAGGATGCCATTTCATTATTTATAGTTGCTTGACTAGCAATATCTTACAAGTGACCTATTATTACGGCGCGCAGTATACATCAGAAGTCCTTTTGTGTGTGTGTGTGGACTCTGAACAACAGACGCGGCGGACATAAAGGAGGAGTTGCAACGAATTTCAATTTAATGTGCTTCTAGCAACGTTAAAACCACGATGCCCCCCCCCCCCTTCTGCATTACAGTTGGTCATTCGGAAGACGTTTAGTTGAGTCAGTGCAGCAATGGTGAACACCTCCGGTAAAAAAAAATATTCCCGGCACTCCGGGAAAACCCACTGCCAGATTTGTCTCGCTCTTCTTTTTTCCGTATCGCTTTCCTTCCCCGAAGTTTCTGCCGGAAGGTCATTCACGCCCGCGCCGCTTATGTGCGGCGACCCCGCGCCACTTCGCGCCGGCGTACAACCTGCACAATCGACGCAGCGTCCGCGGCCTAATTAATACAAATGCAGCGGAGCCGCGGGGCGGCCGCACTCCATCATCGCTTATCGAGAGCCACGACGACGCAGCGCGACGACGGTGACGCGACGTAGTGGCCGCTGGCAGCGCTGTCTCGGCGCGCGGGCAGATTTACGGCCGGCCTTTTGCGGCGCACCGTTCCGATTAATTGCCCGCCCGTTTAATCTCGAACGCAGCCGGCGTCCCGGCCCCACGAAGCGGACCCTAGGCGCACTGCGGGCTTCCAGAGCGGACGTCGCGCAGTATTTGTGAACGCGCTCGCGTAGCCGAGGCCCATCATCGGGATTCGGCCGGCGGCTGTATAGTTCAGCCTCTGTGCGGACGTCCTGCAAGCTAAGCGACGACGTGAACGCCTCGGCGCGTTGTATACGGTTGCTCGCCGCCTTGAGACATTTGGCAAAGTAGGGGGACGTCGTGGCAAACGAGAGGAGGGTGGCGGGGCGGGGGGGGGTGTTAGGGTATATGGCCACTGCACGGATTTCTCGGAGTGGCCCGTGGGCTGCAGGCGGGCACTCGTCGTATATTTTAGCAGTGCGCCGCAAGTCGAACTTTGTCTAACCAGGCAAAGGTTTGTATTGGGCTGCAACGATAAACCATTTATGAGTCACAGAGATGGTGAGATTGTTCTATGTTGTCGATGACAAAAAAAAATGTTTCTATGACGGAGTAAAGTGGTTCAAGAGGGAGAAATGTTCGTGTAACTATAGTAGTAATAGGTTAACCTTAATCGAGATGAGCGTGGATACTCTGATGACGCGGAGCGAATGGGCCTTGGACAAGAAAAGCTCAGTTAACAATTGACACTTACCAGTTAAGGTATGTTAAAGCCCGTAATTGAGAAGCGGCGGAACAAATCAGTTCGACGAACAGACTACGGACTGTGCACACTATGCGCGCTTTGCCGGCAGCGCACCACGCGCGGGTCTGGGAAAATAAAATTAAAAATTTCCGCAGATTAGGCTTGTAGAGGAGAATCCAGAAACGCATCCTGCATTACAATCTGGGATAACGTGATCCTGTACTGCTTTAGTGAGTGATTAATTCATAAAATATCGTTTAAGATTTGAAATCAAATTATGAGCCCTAATGGTATAGTGCAACCCACGGAACATACGGGAGAGTCTGTATATGTATATAACGTGCAGTCTGCGGTATAATTTTTAATACCTGGGCTTCTTTACCGTGCGCCAAAAGCTTTTCTTCGCATGCTGTCCCCATCGGAATGCGACCTACGCGTTTAAATGGTATTTCTCCGTTCACACTGAATAACACGCGCTCAACTGGGCGTTTTACTTTCAATACTTTCTGCACAACAGCGAAGCGTGCACGGTTTCTGCAATGTTTTCCTGACAGCAAACCTTTTTTGATATGACGGAGAACAACGCCCATGCCACGAAATTAAACCCTATGTGGATATGTGTATTTGCGAAATAAATTTGGCTACTGAGTTTGACTACCATCGAACAAACAGTTACAAGTACTACCTTTTACAATATTTACAATATCGTAAAAATGGACATCAAATAGGATGATGATGATGACGATGATGATGAAAATGATGATGATGCATCTGCTGCTGCTGATGACGATGAATACTTAATATTCCTTTATCTTAACGCTAAACGTCTTTCATAGCTCCCACTTCCTCTTACATTAGCCGCAAGTGAAAAGTTTATCTTCATGTTATCAGACAGCCTAGGACCTGCCGAAGGCCACGTCATATGATTATCGCTTTTCGTTCGTTTCTGAACCTGTATGACATACAAACGACACTGTTAGCGTATTCGTGCAAAATAAACAGCTGGTGAAATACGGTAATTTAGCGCGAACTAAAAGACACTACGAACGTTATAATGGACACACAAATGCGACAGGCGCTCAGAAGAAAAAAATATGTCCCCTCAACTACGCGCACAATTCTAGTGTTTCGTTAGCAATGCACCAACTAATACAACAACGTCCTCTTCTCAAACAAAATGACGCGTTCATTCATGCGCATTTATAGACCCGCCGTGGTTGCTCAGTGGCTATGGTGTTGTGCGGCTGAGCACGAGGTCGCGGGATCGAATCCCGGCCACGGCGGCCGCATGTCAATGGAGGCGGAAACACCGTGTACTTAGATTTAGGTGCCCCTTAAAGAACCCCAGGAGGTCGAAATTTCTGGAGTCCTCCACTACGGCGTGCCTCATAATCAGATAGTGGTTTTGGTACGTGAAACCCCGTAATTAAATTAATGCGCATTTATTCAGTATTTGTATAATCTGCGTTTTTCTCGATCACCATTACATGACTAAGCTGTCCGTATATTGTCAGTTCTTCTATCCCTCTCCTTTTTTGTCTTTTTGTTATATGCGCCAGGATATAATGTTGTATATATTGTACAATGTGCCTATTTGAATTTAAACCATGTATATATTTGTATTATTGCTGCCCTTGTCGCCAATCGTCATATTGTCTAGGAGGCCAGGGCCAGGCCCGTCAAGATTCACGGGATTTTTCCACGGTTTCCCTGCACAATGCATTTTGCCTTATACAGAAATAAAGTATTATTATTATTATTAGTAGTAGTAGTAGTAGTAGTAGTAGTAGTAGTAGTAGTAGTAGCAGTAGTAGTAGTAGAAGTAGTAGTAGTAGTAGTAGTAGTAGTAGTAGTAGTAGTAGTAGTAGTAGTAGTAGTAGTAATAGTAGTAGTAGTAGTAGTAGTAGTAGTAGTAGTAGAAGAAGAATAGAATACTTCTCATTCCAACAGCAGTTGAAAGCTTCAAACTAGATTTGCTGTGGGCGTCTATCCGTACTTGACGTCACACCGAAGGCGCCATTACTTAGTTGCCGTCGTTACCGAGTCGTCGTCATGAGGCCGCATCATCAAGCTCACCATAACTACAAGACAAAGAAAAACAAAGCTTCATCCAACCTCACTCGCATTTGAAGTCATGCCTCGGACGCAATATGCGATTGGGAGCTGGACGCGCTAATCATTGTGCTATCGCGCAACATATCTTTTTATGTTTCGTAGTATTTATTACAGTGCGTAATAAAAGTCACGTTTCCTGATAAACAATTTATTTTTAATTGTGGTGTTTACCACCCCGAAACTGTCCGGTGGGTAGTGAAGGACGCCATATGTGGAGGGCTATATGGTTTAATTTTGACCACGTTATGTTCTTTAACGTTTACCTCTATCTAAGCAAACAAACCGCCTTGCCCGGGAATTGAACCTGCGATCTCATGCTTAGTACCAGAACGCCATAGACGCTGATCCAGCACGATGTGTTAAAGATATTCTCATCCACGTTGACGGACGCAGAGAAGCAATGACACAATCACCAGACATGCAAACTACTGACAGTCACAGTGTCAGGCACTATAGCACATACTCAAGGGCCACAATCAAGCACGCTGTTTATATTTCAGGGAGTCCTTTAGAACGTATATACTTTTCACTAGAATGGCGGCAAGCATAAGTACCAGACCAAGATTGGATACCAGTGCGGTCAAAAGGTCGACTCCTTATCATCATCCTATCTTTATGTCCACTGCAGGACGAAGGTCCTCTCCCTGCGACCTTCAGTTACCCCTGTCTTACACTAGCAGATTCCAACTTGCGCCTGCAAATTTCTCCAATCTCATCACCCCACCTAATTTTTTGCCGTCATCGACTGCGCTTCCCTTCCCTTGGCACGCGTTCTGTAACTCTAACGGTCCACCGGTTATCTCCCCTACGCATTACATGCCCTGCCCAGCTCCATTTTATTCTCTTAATGTCAATTAAAATGAAGACTAACCCCATTTGCTCTCTCATCCACACCGCTCTCTTCCTGTCTGTTAACGTTACGCCTAACATTTTTGGTTCCATCACTCTTTTCGAGGTCCTTAACTTGTTCTCGAGCTTCTTTGTTAACCTCGAAGTTCCTGGCCTGTATATTAGCACCTGTAGAATGCAATGATTGTACAGTTTTCTTTTCAATGACAGTGGTAAGCTCCCAGTCAGGATTTGAAACGATGAGCAAAACGGGAATAAGGGGAAAGCAGGAGCCAACGTTTCGACAAGCGGACTTGTCTTCTCCAAGGCAATGAGCAAAACGAGAACAAGGGGAAAGTAGGAGCCAACGTTTCGACAAGTGTACTTGTCTTCTTCAAGGCAACTTGGAGAAGACAAGTCCACTTGTCGAAACATTGGCTGCTACTTTCACCTTGTTCTCGTTTTGTTCATCGTCTTGAATTTCTATCTCCCGCCTTCTCCGTGTTTTCAGCCAGGATTTGGTAATGCCTGCAGCGTGCACTCCAAACCATTTTTATTCTTCTACAAGTTTCCTTCTCATGAGCAGGGCCTCCTGTGAGTAATTGACATAGATAAACATACTCCAATAGTGGTGGCGGGGAGCTGAGGCAGAACACCGTGTTTCTAATCTAAAGGTCTCAAGTTCGCGTGCTCCTCCAGTCTATTACATTTTCAGGCTTGTAGTGGCGCCTGACAATAGTAAAAAAAGAAAAAAAGAAGAAGAAATTGCCAAGAGCCAGTTGAGCTATAGTTGTCCAGGTGCAACCAACTCAAGAAGGCCCACTAAGCTTTCACAAAAGACACTCCCTCCCCAGAATAGGAATTGGCATCCCTGGTGCAGTATTCGGCCACTACCTCTCTCATGACTCTTGCAAGTAGAAGTAAACGGAGCGCCAAAGCCGCCCAGTAGCGCTTTCATCAGAAAAGATGTTTATGATGTGTGCGCCTTGGTACAGGTTCAGCGCTTATTGACTTGTGCAAGGTGTGACGCCTCACACAGACTCTGAGAGTGGTGGCGCCAGTGTGCATGTATATCGGAGGCCACAACAGACAATACTGTAGCAGGACGAGGAAGATGTTGTACGCATCTCGAGGAGACACCGGTATGTCCGCTGTGATAGCCTGCTGCTGTCGTGCAATAAATGATCTCACAACCGGAGGCATCGCTTACATCTGCTGACTTTCACTGTTTTTCGTTTAGATTTCTGATAACAAGGCTGTAGCACTTTCTAATCCCGAACCAGTTAATATATATTGCCTATGGCGTGCGGCAGCCGGCACATAACGCACACTGCAAGTGCTCCCTTGCTATTGAGCTTGGCTATCATGCGGTTGTGGCGGTGATGTGCCGGCGGATAGAGCGTGGCCGAATTTTATGGCGGCTCTTGCCTCACGCGGCCACCGCGTAGCAGCGCGTTGACAATGCCTTGTGATAACCGTACGTTTAGCCTCCTCGCTGCAGTGGGCTGAACACATGTTCAGAGTCAAAGGTTGTGCAGTTGCTGATAAAGTGTGCCCGTCTAACAACAACAGAGGGAACTGACAAAGAGGCCTAAGCTGGCTAGCTGAGCCATGCTGGTTGACAGGCCTCAACCGTGTGTAGGCGTTGTCTTTGAGAGAGAAGCCTCGGCTCTTGTCGGGCATAGTTGATGCGCAAAAGGCCTGAATGCGCTAAACGTGAAATCACAGTACACACCTTCCACGTACGCATATCAATTGCGCGAGGCATATTAATTGATAGAGAACGTGACAATACCTCCAAAGACAGCCATTCAGAAGCATCATTTCAGACAAGTCCAACGTGCGATGGTATCGTTAAGCGCTGGATTTCGCCGGGCTCACATTTCAGCTTTCATAAATACATTTCTCTATCTCCCTAAGAGCTTTAAATCAAGCCTTATGGCTTAACGAAGTCAATATGTTGTTCCTATGAGAGAGTAATTCTGCAGGCAGCGCCTCCGACCGTAACAGCTCTTCTCCTTGCGAAAGAGCTGCAGAGCGACATGCTAGATAAGATCAGCAAGCAAAGTTTCGTCAAAATTTGTCGAGAAATTTGCGGATATATGCACAAGTAAAACATTTTGCTGATTCAAACTTTCATTCTTTAAGGGCTGCCGAACGGGAAAGTAATGTCGTCGTAGCCATTCCCAAAGCTTCCTTAGCTCGTGTGCCATATGCTTTCAAAGATATGTGCACGAACCATCGTGTACCCGTGGCTCACACTGAAAGTGGAAAACAAGTGCCAGCCGCCCCAGATGAGCATGTCCGCGCACATCCTCGTTTTTCTGGTCCTGCGGGCCGTTTCATTACTTTGTCGCCGGGTCTCCCTCCCCGTCGCCTCTTTTGCCCGCGAGTTTTCGCGTGCTCTCCGGAAGCGACGCCGGAAGTCCGTAAACCTGGGACAACGATGCGTGCGGGCGGATGAACAGCCTTCCGCCGCTCAGCGGCCACTGCGATCGTCGCGCCAGAGCGCGTAGCTGTAGGAACTTTATGCGCAACCTTGGCGCAGCTGCGATAAAAGGGCTGCAAAGCAAGTTCCTCCCCGGCGGCATTCGCTGCGTGCGTTGCGCGCCTGAACACGGCTAATCTTCTCAATGGCTCGCCGTTTCCGCGGTTCGCGCTAACCCTTAAAAGAGACGCTAATGCTTTAAAAGCTGCGCGATAAGCGCATGCATCGACCGTGCCCCCGACGGTCCGGACGAACTACACGTCGGTTCCGGGTCACCGAGAAATGAAATGTTAGCTGTTGCCGTACTCCAGAGCAAAATATGTTATTCTCGTGAGGTGGGGGAGGAAAGAGGCTTTCGAGCCTTCCCACTTGAACGACTATCGTCTGCGCCTTAAAAAATATCCAATGTGAACGTTCTAAGCTACCTGCACCAATTTGATATTCTTTACTGGTTCTTCGTAACCGTTGAATCATCAGTGCCATTTGGGGAACTATTCGTCTTCCGCAAATGCCTCGATATATTTTTGGTTTTTGTCGGTCCTCGTTCCCCTTAAGAGCGGTGCAACAGCCTGCTTCAACTTCCCACGCCCAGTTAAGGTGAAATCTCTTCGCAACCCGAACTGCGTGAGTCACACCGGCGCTAAATCGTCGCCTCTATTTGCTAAGCCTTTGAGAGTTGGGCGCGAAGTGGACTGTGCAGAGAACACATTATAGACTCACGCTAATCAAGGTATCATGTAGTCGCATTTGCACACACTGAGAGAAGCACTCGCTCTAAATTGTGTTGTATTGAAATTTATGGTCTTGTTTCACCGCGTCTCTACTTTTTTTTTTCCCCTCGTAAAATTCATTCGTCTGTCGGAGTGGCAAGATCAGACAGTGAGCGGCTCTCGAGGGTATTGGGAAGGATTCTAATTGGCGCGGGGAGCGAAGCTTCGCGTCCCTCAGGGAAAACACTCGATTCTGAGAACGCCGGGCAGAGCTCAAATTGCGGGGTTTAAAAGGATACGGCGATCTCACGCGGGGTTGAAGCTGCAGGGCAGAGTTTTCCGAGCGTCCCTGAATGGACTGCCCGCTTCGCTGCGATGCCGCATTACCCGTCCTAAACCCGTCTTGCGGCAGCCGCCTTCAAGGACCCGTGCTACCTACAACTACAATCCACTGTTATTGCGGCTGTATCAGCCCACTTAGAAGCGGTGATCCCGTTAAGAATTTTACTTTTTTTGCGAACACAGTCATGTAAGCTAAGCGAAACAGCTGACGTATGCATATTGTACGCGTATATACGAACGAAAAATACATATTTAATGTAAAGCGTGGCAGCTTCCAAACCGGTACACTCTCGCAGCGACAGCCGTTAAGCACGTTGGGACGACGCACCTCTAATCCAATAAAGCGATGAACCCGAGTCCTTGTTTGACGAGGAAACATCTGCGCAAGTACTGAGTTCGCTGCTGTAAGAGGACTGTAGAGGGTAAAACACGCAAAAAAGTATGGCAACAAACCGACAGTAAGAGACTTCAAGCTCCACTCCTCGAATAAAAGGGAGGCGGACGCACGTAGCTACGCGAGCGCGCCACTTGACTAAACAGGAGGACGACCGCGCGAGAGATTAGGCGAGCGTTTGTTCAGGGCGCGTTAAGTCGTGCGCGCTCTCTCCTTTGGAGCAGCAACAGTAGCAGTGTAGTGCGTCGCGTGCCAAAACCGCTCGAAACGGGGCGGGCGGGCGTTTTCGGCGGCCAGCCGTCGTCGCTCTTCTCGGCCCTCGAGTCTCACGGGGAGCGCGACGCATGCTAGCCGAGCTCATTTCTCTCGGTTAGAGCACTTCGCAGTGCGGCGGTGCTTGCCTCTTGGCGCTAATGGAGAGAGCAGCAGCGGCGGTGGAAGCCCGCGCTGCGCTCCCCTCGTCCGAGTGAGCCCGCGATAGCATCGCACTCCCCCGTCCGTGGCGCCGGCCCCGCGTTCCCTCACCCCCGAGGTAGCCTCTGTGACGAAAGTGTCTCTCTCTGTGTGATCCCTTCGTCGCCCGCTTTTGGATTGTTTGGGCAACGTGCGGCCCTTCCGATGTTTATTTTCCCCATTTTTTTTCCCCTACGAACGCATCATCGCGCGGCCTCTGAGGACCCTCGGCGACAAATTAACGAATGCGCTGAGCGATTAGGGGTCCTAAATGGTCCGTTCGCAGCCGGAGTCGGAGGTTTACCGGGGGACGAGCGATGTATTAGAAAGCCGGCTTCGCAAGACTCCGGTGTTGCCACAGGCTGAATTGTAGTTGCCGCAGCAGACAGCTTTGTTAGCCGGAGCT
This sequence comes from Dermacentor albipictus, assembly GCF_038994185.2. Taxonomy (NCBI): domain Eukaryota; kingdom Metazoa; phylum Arthropoda; class Arachnida; order Ixodida; family Ixodidae; genus Dermacentor; species Dermacentor albipictus. The sequence continues at coordinate 75,607,539 of NC_091821.1, forward strand.
TGAGCACTAATGGCGTAGTCAGGTCTTACATACTACTGAGAGGTTGCACCACGACTATTTCAATCGTGCCTAAATGTAGTTTCAGTTCTAACTGGCCAACTTAACCACTGCGCGTTAAAAGGAAAGCAATCGGCCGCTAGGTTTCACAAGCGAAATGCCTAACGAGAGACGCCTGGAAGTCTTTCGCAGTGGGAATTTTAGTGGACAACCCCGTGTCGGTAACCATGTGCGTACTAGTGTTCAGTTAGTGAACTGAGCTCATGCTTTTAAATGTGATAACATTTATTAGACTCGTAGTCTCACTTTCAAGTTCACAGTTTACTAAGTTTATAGTTTGTCCTTGGGCATCAAACATCTTGATACGTGCGGTTGCTATGCCCTGTCTTGAGCATAAAACATAAAAAATAAGCCTGGGCACAAATTTACAAAGCCGCTCGCACGCAAAAAAATGTGCGGAAAGGAGCATGCGCTGACCTCTGTTACAGCAAAGTATACGTTCAGAGAAGCGCCGATCAATAAAACACGGATTTTAGGAACGAAAAGCTTTGCGGGCCTACAGGTATATGGGCACACGTCCGCGTTGCAATGAATAGCGAAAGAAAACTATTCTGCCAACGTGACCCTAACAGCTGACCTAGCGACCTACACAGATGCGATATCCTGGTGAACTACAGGCACTAATCGTCCACCTCCTGACTATCGCAATTTCCGAGCAGTTGAATATTCCCGACGCAGCATAAATGACAAACACAGTAAACATGCGCGGACAAATTATGCTAGTGGTATGCCATCTACAATGAAATCTAAACGTTTGATGATGGAAAGGTATTGCTAAGTAACATATCAGTCGTGCCACGAGACAAGAAAAGCTGTGGTGTCGTCTGGTGTGCCCACGCGAGGACGCACGCGCATCCATTTCTTTTCCGCTTGCCCGGGACGAAGTGCCTTTCTGGCAGAATTTAAAAAAAATTAAATTATGGGGCTTAACGTGCCAAAACCACTTTCTGATTATGAGACCCGCTGTAGTGGAAGACTCCGGAAATTTCGACCACCTGGGGTTCTTTAACGTGCACCTAAATCTAAGTACACGGGTGTTTTCGCATTTCGCCCCCATCAAAATGCGGCCGCCGTGGCCGTGGGATTCGATCCCGCGACCTCGTGCTCAGCAGCCCAACACCATAGCCACTGAGCAACCACGGCGAGTTTTCTGGCAGAATGCCGAGTCTTCCAGCTCCGATATTTTTTTTTTATTTCTTTGACTTTACCAGTGAATTGCTGCTTCCTGCTTAGCTGCGATTGAGATGGAGTCTAACAGGCCTCTGACGGACTCGGCAGTGCCCGTGGCGGCTGCCGCCAGGAAGCGCTACGGCACTGAGAGCGACAGTGAGAGAGACGACACCATGCACTACTATGTCACCAGCGAACAATCTTGTGAGGATTCCTTCGAGCTGGAGCAGAGCAGCAAAGCAAAGAGAAGGTTTCTCAGTGCATCATCGATTTCGACTGCGTCCACCATGAGGTCTTCGCGGAATACCGAAGTACTCACCATCCTATTCGCTCCAGGTCTCGCCATTCACAACATGAGACGCTTCAACAGGCAAGCCTTGTCTGTACATCTAGAGGCGCTGGTTCCGAATGAAATCAAAGCTACCAGAGTGAACACCCGCAAGAACATCCTAGTGATTGACGTAGAGCATGCAGATGCGTTGGAGTCTTTGCGCAAACTCTTAAAACTTGACGGGATGGAATTCCGATCTCATATTCCGCTGGGCAAGGAAGTCAGCACTGGCGTAATTTAGAATGTTTACGTTGGCAAGACCATTGCTAACACCGATCTGTCGGTCCTAATCAAGTCAGCTACAGAAACCACTGTCATCGAAAACGCGTTTCTTCTCGGGACATCACGGTCTGTAAAGATTATATTTAAGGGCGAATCCCTCCCATCACATGTAAAAGTGCTCCATTTTCGACACGCAGTTCGCCCCCATTATACCCGCACCGCTGCAGTGCTGGAAGTGCATGGAGTTAGGCCACGCGTGTAGTGTGTGCAAAAACGCTACCGTGTATTCTCGATGCACTCGCACCACTGACCTCGCACCACTGACACGTGCGAGGCCAGTGTGCTGAAGTGCACAGATTGCAGCGGGCCTCACGATGCATCCTCGAAGGACTGCCCATAAATTTGTAAGGAAATTACAATACTGAAGAAAATGGTTAGAGACCCCTCGTCTCACCAGTAAGGGGTGGCATAGATCTATTAAGGGGTTTTCGTACCCGGACAGACGACTTTAAAGCATTTGGCGAATATCTCAACTTCCACTGGAAACAAACCATTCAAAATTTGCTCATCTATACGAATGTGTTTGCGCTTCTTCCATACGAAAGTTAGACCAAGGAGGTTGCGTAATATGTCATTTATAAAACATAAATTAAACAAATTTGCTACTTTGGTGAACGAACATGCAAAAAATAACGATTCCTTCTAGAGCCCCCAAATTGCTCTCAAGTCTTCAATACAACAGGAGGTTCTTACTGAACTAAACAAAAGAAATTTCATAAGTGCATTTCTCAAATACAATTTTTCTTTTTAGATTTTACATTCTAACTAGGCGGTTTTTGGATAGAGAAATTGGTAAATAAGAAAGCTTTCAGTGAAAAATTCTTTTTAGTTCAGTCTCTGCAAAGCCCCCTCATCAATCATTGACTAGAATTTCAAACAAAAAGGTTGATTCATTGCAGAGAAAATGTTCCTTATACAAGCGAAAACAGCGTTTTCAGAAATCTTGTTTGAATCAGTTTCAACTTTCCGAACATACTAGTGTCCACTTGGGGCGCAGTCTCCAGTATGATCTGCGTCAGATTTCTTTCGGAAACCTTTTCTGGCACTTGCCGTGGCCTTCCTTCGTTGTTTGTATTACTTTTGCATTACTTTATTTAAAGTGAAAATTCCAACGTAACTAATTTCTTTAGAAGCCATGCCCACTTTCACGAGCGGCTGTGCATCAGGAGCGTGATTTTCTGACTCGCTTGTGGTGCAACTGCAAGCGCCACTTCCTGGGCATGTTCTCCATTAGATTAAGACGACGAAGTGTCTCTTGGCGGAGTGTTGTTTCCTACCTCTGGCTATTTCTGTGAAATCTCCGCTGTATCGAACAGTCGTCGAGCCTAGTTCGGTGGTGATGGCCGTGGACCGTCCAGGACGTCTTCCGGAATCGGTAGCGTCAGCGATGGCCGCCTCCAGGAAACGGATCGGGCTACAGACTGACAGCGACAGCGACGGCACCATGTCTACTCGCTGAGCACCGAGGACTCTTCTGATAACGACGACTTCGAACTTGTGCGGAGCCGCAAGGCGAAGTGTAGGAAAACCAGGACATCTTCGTCCTGCAGTACACATACTGTTGGGCCCACGCGGAGCCATAAGGCCAACACCATTTTGTTTATGCTTGTGACACGCAACGGAAACATGAAGCGGCTTAATAGGCAATCTGTCTCGATTCAGCTGGAGACCGTGGTGCCCAAAGAAGTCATGGACACTAGAGTGAACACGCGAAAAAATGTACTGCCCGTTGATGTTCTGCATGCGGGTGGTCTTAGCATCCTACGCAAGGTAACAGATCTTGATGGCAGGAAGGTGCGCTATCACATCCTGCTGGGCTCTGATGTCATCCCCGGTGTCATATAGGACGTAGACTTGGCCATCCTCAGCAATGACTTGCCGATTCTGCTTAAAGCAGCAAGTGATGATGGCGCCATTGTTGATGTCTTGCGCCTGGGCAACTCACGTTGCGTAAAGCTTGTGTTCGTGGGCAACTGCCTGCAGTCGCACGTTAAGCTAGGCCGCTTTCGTCATCCTGTCCGGCACTTCATTCCGAAGCCTCTGCAGGGCCGCAACTGCATGAAACTAGGCCACGTGAGCAGCGTCTGTAAGAACGAAACAGTGTGCCCCCGCTGCGCTGAGCCACACGCCGCGGGTAAACGTGCGGCCACTGTCATGAAATCTCGAAACTGCCACGCATCTCATCAGGCTTCATCAAATGACTGCCCAGAAATTAAGAAAGAAATTGATATCTTAAAATAATTGGCAAGAGATCACTCCTCTCATCGAGAAACCGTCGCAACGATAAGGAAGCGACGCTCCCATCGCCGACGTTCTTCAAGGAAAGCTGCGTCGGTGACATGTGTGCCACGTCCACTGTCACCTCCTCCAATGCCACCCAGGCCAGGCACCTCAGAAAGGCCTTCAAAGTATAAGGGAACTGAGAGGAATATGGACACTGAAGCCTGGCCTGCGTTGCCAAAACGGCAACCACCTGCAGATTCACTGCGCGCCGACGGAAGTAGTCTACCCCGACCACCTCCTGCAGGTGAATTTACTGAACAGGATCGGCAAGTAGTTTTGATCGTGCGATCACTAATGAATACGATTCGCATGCTACTGAACAAGCTGCAGACACCGACAGATCAAAGCGCATTGTAAATATTGGATGCACTGAATCCAGTACTTACAAGCCTAATATAAGCACCATGGCTCACCCAAACTTTTCTTTTCGCACTGAAGTTGGAAATGCGACGATTTTTCAATGGAGTGCCAGAGGCTTGAAGTCCCGCATCTCGGATTTGCGACAGTTTGTCTTGAAGAACCGGTTTCCTATACTTGTTATTTGCGAACCGAACGTATCAACTCCTTGCAGATTATCTGGTTACGAAGTTTTTGCTTCTTCCACATGCGAGGAACGAAGCAACGTTCTCATTTACATCCGCACGAACTTGACCTATGTTTCGCATACGGTTCAGGCTCATGACTACAACCAATGCGTATGCCTCCACGTCAGAAAGAACAAAATGTATTTCACCCTTATTGCTTGTTACATCTCCCCATCAAGGGAGTTTGACTGTGAAAGACTGAAATATATATTAAAAGAAACTGATGGCCCTTGGGTCATCACTGGGGACTTCAATGCGCATCACTTGCTTTGGGGAAGCACCAAGATCAACTCAAGGCGAAGGAATGTTGTGTCGCTTGCCTCTGATTGTGACCTCTGCATCATGAACGATAGTAGCCCGACGTATCTGCGCTGTTCGGTGTATAGCAGCTGCCGCGACTTTACCTTAGTGTCACGGAGCTTCACGTCACATGTTAAATTGTTTTGCGACATCGAGACTCACGGGAGTGATCACATTCCCACCTAGCTAAAAATTAATGGACTAACTCGGTCTTTCTCTCATGGTGTATCGAAGAGCACTGACCGGACTATGTTTAAGTCGCTTATGGAAGAAGCGTGTCGGAGAGATCTCAGCGGCAACGTCGACGATACCACCGCAGAAACAATGAAAGTTGCCAAGTGTTTGTTATCAATGTCGTCAAACCATACGGATTTCGACATTGAAATTCATAGAATTCGTGCGATTCGATGGCGTGGAGAGTGACGATACAGACTCACTAAATCAATTTATGATCTCAGAGACGCAACACGCATTCAGAAGAAAATTAAACGTCGCATACACAAACTATAGAGTTAGCGATGGAAGAGATTCTAGGAATCATTGGACCCTCGCAAGCCGCCTTCACATATCTGGAGGACAGTCCGCGATCTTCGTTCCTCGCCGCAACAATGACAACCATTCGCAGCTTTGGCCCTTCATCTTGGCCAAACCGAGCTTGGTGTGGCGGAGGAATTCTGTGCGAGAGTCACTGGCGAGCCTGTCAACATCAACATTGATGTGAGTGACCTACTGCGGCTCGGGTACCAGAAATGGACGTGTCCTTAACCATGGAAGAACTCGAACCTGCCCTGGCCATTTCGAAACGATCATCCTCTCTGACGGCGTCACCTATGCTGCCTTGCGACACCTTGGACAGGAGGCAAGAAAAACACTTCTGAGCAGTTTCAACAACTCATGATATAACGGTACAGGCCCCCGGTAATGGAAGTTCAGTCGGCTGGTACCTTTGCTAAAGCCGGGAAAATCTCCGTTGGATTTGGCGGCATATCGCCCTATCACTCTGGCCAGCTGCATTGGAAAGATAATGGAAAGGATGGTCCTTGTACGTCTAGAATGGTATCTCGAGCGTTACAATATCTACCCAGCTTCCATGGAAGGCTTTCGTCGGGGTCGGTTCTCATTTGATAGCGTCATTGATCTAACAACGTTTGTGCAACAGGAAAAAAGCCATAAGCGCATATCAGTTGCGCTCTTTCTCGACGTGAAAGCGCATATGACAACGTTGCACATGACGCCGTCATCAACTTCCTGGAGACTACTGGAATTGGCGGCCGCATGCTTCACTGGTTATTCGACTATATAACTCGCTGGTCGTTTTTTGTACAAACAGAAGATGGCCCCACAGCTGAATATTACACTGACTGTGGCGTGTGTCAGTGAGGAGGATCGAGTCCCACGTTGTTCAATGTGACGCTCACTGGACTAGCTGAAGTTTTACCTAAAACAATCTACCTCTCGATATACGCAGATGACACCTGCCTTTGAACGTCTGTGGTAACTCGCCTTCAGGTTCGTGTGCGATTGCAGCGGGTAGCCACTTTGACAATAGCATACCTTCAAACACAAGGCTTGACTGTATCAACCGAGAAATGTGCATTGATTGCATTCACATGTAAACCTGTGACACCATATGCAGCCTCCATTAATGGACACACTATCACCTATGGAAAAACCCATCGATTCTTGGGTGTAATAATCGATCGAAATCTTTCCTGGAGCCCTCATTGCACGTACCTGAAGAAAAAAAAAACTTTTGTCGATTGGCCAGGTACTCATATTCATGTGCGGAAAAACATGGGGCACATCTGCACGCTCCATGCTTCAGTTGTACGGACCTCTAGTACGGAACTCCCGAGGCTACACACACCTGCTGAGCGAGGTACGACTTCTACAGAATGGAACACTTCGTCTGTGCGTGATAAACTAACGTTCCAAAATCAACAAATTGTGACATGCTCAATTTTCTGGTGAGTGCTATTCGTGTTCTTGTGGACAAACTACAGACACCAACAGCTCGAAGTGTGTTGCAAGTGCTGGATCTCATCAATACAGTTCTCGTAAGCCTTCAGAAGGACACTCGCTTGAAAACCTATACAGCAGAACCATGGCTTGTCGACAAGAACAGCGATCCTTCTGGGATGATGTCATAAGCGCCTCCATATTCCAATGAAATGCGAGGGATCTGAGGCCACGTATTCAGAATTCGCAGCAGTTCGGGCTTGAAAAACAGCTTTCCGATACTGGTCATCTGTGAACCGAACTCATCATCTACCATAAGACTATCAGGATATGAACCTTTCGTTTTAGCCACGTGTACCCACAGCAATAGGGTCCTGGTTTACATTCGCAAGGACCTTACGTATTTCACCCAGCCCATACCGCCAAACAATATTAACCAAAACGTGTGTGTTAGTGTGAAAAAGAAGCTGCATTTTACATTTAGAGCGTCCATACATTTCCCCAGCAAGTCAATTTGATTGCATTGATTGCAAAAGACTGAAAGATATTGTGGCTGCGACTCCGGGTCCTTGGATAAGAACATAAGTCTCCAACCCTCCCCACCTGATATTGGGAAGCTCCAGGGTAAATTTAAGGCGCAGGTCACTCATATACTTTGCATCAGGCCCCAACCTATGTCTTCTAAATGACAGAAGCCCGACATTTCGGCGAGGAACAACCTACTGCCGCTGCCTAGACTTTACACTGCTGTCACGTTGCCTCATTTCAGGCGTGCTGTGGTTGACTAATATTGAAACCCACGAAAGTGATCATATTCCGACCTATGTGAGAATCGATATAGAATAGAAGCCTTATTAGCGGTTACCTCTCGCCAAATTGACGTTAAGAGACAGGAAGAGAGCGGTGTAGATCAGAGAGCAAACGCGCATAGCCGATATTCTATGACATTAAGAGAAAAAAAATGAAGCTGGCAGGTCATGTAATGCGTAAGTCAGATAACCGGTGGACCATTAGGGTTACAGAATGGGGGCGCTACTTGTAATCGGTTGGCGCAGGACAGGGGTAATCGGAGATCGCAGGGAGACGTCTTCGTCTTGCAGTGGACATAAAATAGGCTGATGATGAAATTGACTGGTCAGTCTTTGAAGATCTTGTAGAAGACACATGCAAGAAACATATCGCACGCAGGTTAGAAGGCAGAATTGCAGACGCAATTCAAGATGTTACGCGTTACTTCACACATTCATCGAAGCGTACAGAGTGTGATATTGAATTTGAAAGACTTCGCGCACTACGTCAGCAAGCTGAAAGAAGGTGCAAGCACACGAAGTCACTTCTCGACCTCAGAGTAGCTCGGCGCATATAAAAGAAGATATATCACCGCATGAATAAGCTATTAAATCAAAGATGAAAAATCTCCTACAAGATAAATAATCGATTTTTGGGTGTTATTGCTGACCAGGACCTCTCCTGGAGCCCTCAGTTTCCCACTGTGAAGAAGCTCAGATCTTTTGTGCACGTCTTCAAGTTCATCGCCGGAAAAACATTGGGATCATCAGTGGGCTCCATGCTGTAGTAATACCGAGCACTTTTTATCGGATTCCTACGCTATAGTTCTCCCGTGCTTTCTACAACTTCGAAGTCAAATCTTCGAGCCCTTCAGAGCGTACAAGCACAGGCACTACGCATTTGCCTCGGCCTTCGGCGGAGCGCCTCAACAGCAGCAACAGGTGTAATGGCTCGAGACCATGCGATCACGAGTTACATTACTACCGACACGCTTAAGGGGCATATTCGCCACATTTCACTAATGCAATCAAGCTATCTTGATTGACTGTCAAAACGACGACCACAGGCGTCATTCTTCAAGGTAATCTGCACTCAACGAGCCTTCCTACCATCGGGCTTCACTCCCTCGGCACGTTCATCCTCACCCATGTTGTGTTTAAAACAACCTGAAGTGCGCCTTTCCGTTGAGGGAATAAGAAAGAAGACGGACTAGATCCCCATTAAATGGATTCTTAGCCACGCAACCGTATGCCTGAAAGTGAGACCGCCGAAAGCAACTAGCCCAATAACGCAGACCGATGCGGCTACTTCTCGTCCCTCCGCCAGGGAGGATCTCAGATTATCATTTAGCCTGCGAAAACCACCTTCGTCTCCAAACACGTACATTCATTCTCGCGTGTTATGTGGTCATCCCTATAGTGTCTTGACGACGAAAGAGGAGCTGATTTTGCGTAGGCGTTCTTTGGGTGTCGCACTATACAACGACCTGCCATCATGGAAAGGTAGAGGCACCGAAGTGACCCTGATTAACTGAACCACCCGACCAGCCGGTGGCCCTTTTGCCATCGCAGCGATCAGCCGGGGGGACGCACAACACATGACATGCATTTGCCAGGCAACCACCATCACTCACGCCGTGCCACCCGAGCCAGGATTAGCACTATAGATTAAAATGGACTGAAAGAATGGCTAAATCGTCCATCATATCGCACGCTCCACAACCTCTAGGATCAGTCACGCCGAATCATAATAATTAAGATTGTTCGAAATTTAAAATTATAAACTTTTGGTTTCTCACACTTTGAAGAAGCCGTATATGTTCTGCCGTTTCTGTTAGTGGTTCGGTTAACGTCGCTGTGCTGTAGTCCAAGAGGTGAATTAGCATATAAGTACTGCCGAAGCCAAGTCTGACTAAGCGCAGCGGATGATTTAGGCAGGAAGAAACGAATGTGTGAACTACTTTCGGCTGTGCCCAGCAATCATGCAACGGTCAATTGAAAGCCTGCGCTTCCCCGCTTTCCCCGTCCGCCGAAGCTCGCTAATCTGCGGACCCGCATCGTCTCTAGCCAGCACTTGCCTAGGCGCCAATCGCTCGGCGTCAACTTGGTCGCAAGTACAGTAGTACACCGCAGACATGTCGGCAATACTTCCCCTGCCAAGTGACAAGAGGGACAAAAAGAACAAAAACATTCTCAAGTGAGAAACTAGAAGAAAGTATACCAGGAAAGGCAACGAAGAGAATAACGCATGTATGTGCTTACATACAAGCGATATGGAGCGAGGCTCGCAATCAGCCCAGAGCAGACGGTCGGGCTTCTGTGGCTTTGTCGTGCGAGGTAGGGGAGAGCGGTGCTGTTAGCGGCGTGCGCTTGCGGTCCGCTTTGGCAACGCGTCGCACGTACGCGCGTGATGTACATGACGAGCCACGAGACCCAATCACTCACGGCCGAAAACCGACCAGCCGAGTGAAGTGCCGTGCCTTTTGTAGCCTATCCGCGGAAGCGCTGTGCGGCGGGCAGTATCAGTCCCGGCTTAGGCCACGCGGCTCGGGACGTCGGCGAGCGTAATGCGCTTTCCGCGCGGCGGGCCCTGCGCGGAATGCGCCACGCGTCCGCTGCGGCCTGTTTACGGCACTCTGCGGCCTGCGAGCGCAGGAGGGCGCCGCTGCTCGCCACGCGATATCGCTTGACAATTACCGTGGTCGCTTAGCCTTCCTTTCTTCCCTTCGCCGAGCGCTCGCCCGGCGAAGCGCGAAACGGCGCCGCTTCCCTTACAAAGCACACGTGTAACGCGCGGAAGCCACCTTGTTCGCTCTATGCGCAGTACTCGCAACCGTTGTGCCACGCGGAGGTGATATGTGCGGTGCGTGCATGAGAATCGGTATGGGTATGGTCAGCAGGAGAAGCAAAATGATCCGCGCGATGGCGTCATATTCTTTTGGTGACAAAAAAAAAAAACGAAGTTATGCACACTGGCAACTTGGGGTTCTTTTTTATTTGTTTGCCGCGGTGGACAAGATATGTTTCGAAGGTGTCGAACAAACCCTGTCACAAAGCGCCTTTCTGCCTCTCCCTAAATTAATGTTACAAAGCGCGCATCACGGTTATGCACCCTGTGCGTGCTTCATGCATAAAACCACGTGCCGTCATCGAAAAAAGCTGGCATCTAGTAAGCGAGCCATAAACTGACACCTTCGAAAAAGCGCATTGAGTTGTGTATTATAATAGTGCAGCATTCTCGCTAACGCAGTATTCGGAATCCACGAGTCTTTGTTTAAATAGGATCTTTGAGAACATGGGTGCAAAAAATAAAAAAAATGGAGTCTAAGTGACGCGGACGTTTCAGGCCAGCAGCACAACAGCGATTTCTATACTCACGACCCATGATGGAGTGCGCCACTAACCGTGCAACTTCGGTTGAAGCAGAAAGTAGGGAGCAATGCGGAGTTCAATGCATTGGCGTCCTCTTCAACGGTGAGGAAACCGGGGCGACCTGTACATCGTCCCTCCTTCACCCGAGTATCGTCCATGCCTGGGAACAGCTCGAGCCACTACTGAAATCGCACAAACTCCGCGTGGCATTCGATACGAGAGCAATTTGCATCTTCATTTATTTCGTTCCATTGTTTGTTTGAGGGTGCTGCAACGATCGAGTATTTTCCGCGCACTGAGCGCGCATACAAGCGGTGAGCAAGACACCTCACGGGTCTGCATGGGAAGCCCTGGCGCGGCACTCCGCGGACGGACAGGCTCGTGCGTGAGCGAACGCCCAGCAGAGCGAGTCAGAGGGAGACAGCGGGCGAACGTGAAGGCGAACGACGGCGTGTCGCCGTTATCAACCGAAACACGCGCGCCGAACACGCGGCTTATGCGCATCGTACACCGCTGCCGGCTTTCCAGTCGTGTGCGGATTGGGAGCAGGGGCGAGGGAGGGCTTTGCGCTCCCGGCGGCGGGGGACACAAAAGAACACGGAGGACGACGAAAGCGCGGGTAACACGGGCGCGCCGACTGATCTGCCAGTTGAACGCGGCATTTGTGGCACCACGCCGCCGCTCGGAAGTGCGCGCTTCGCGAGCAACCGAGCGGTGGTGGCTCCCCCCGCGACGTGGGCGACGACGCGCTCGAGTTGTCCTATCGCGCGCGGTTGCGGTAGAGCACTTCCGAAAAGTTTGCCACTTCTTTCTTTCTAGCTTGCTGTATTTCTATATTCAGCAAAGGAAAGGAAACTGCAGTAACCGGGGTCAAAGCTAATACGCAAATTCCGTAGACTTCCTGTTTCTGCGTTCCGCGCGATATGTGCGCCTCTCAGCCTAATGTTCGTGATGACAGGCTTTACGTACGACGCCGTGTGTGCGCGTCTAAGCAGGGACGTGTAGCTACGTGCTTTTACTATTCGTTACACGATTGCGCGAAGCTAGTACAGAGGGAGGTTTACGAGCATAAGTTTTAACAACGTAGTTCTTTTATTTAAACTTCGACGAGGAAAACAAATACTGGCATTCTTTGCCTGGTCGCATTCAACATGTTCTATAATTCAAAAACTACAGAAAAGACCGCCATCTCGACAATTTTTTAACTCCCGTAAGTGCCAACCAAACGCGACGATAAATGTACCCTGCGCTCCTTCAAGCATTATCTATTTGCATCCATCTGTAATTCATGCGTGTTGCGCTACTGAACTTGCTCTGACTCCCTCGTTATGCTAGCCAGTGAAGGTTTATTTTCTAGTCCTAGCCGTACGAGGCAGTTCCTGAAGGTATAATTTCGCCGAGTTATTTGTATCTGAAGGTTAATAGGAACAAAGAGCTCGAGTACATTTCAATAAGTGTAACAATTATGTGCAGGCGCTTTATTGCACCCGTAATCGTCGAAGCTATATGTTGTATAGCCTTGTTTGCTCATACAAAAAATAAGAAGAAATAGGCAACCAATGAAATTTTCTTTCTTTGTTTCAGACAGTATGTTTTTATATCGTTCGTATATTTCCTCAGTTTTGAGTCTAAATCTTATTTTATTGATGATTAGGCTTTTTGTGGCCTTTTCAGTTGAATATTTCGTCGCAGCAACGTGGATTAGGAGCAGCCGAAGTCAAAGAGATTGCCTATGCACATCCATGTCGTCGTTCACTCTTTGAAAACATGCCCCCACAAGAAATTCCATTGACCACATGCGAACACTTTATTCGTTTCATACTTTGCGAAGCCGCGCCAACTACGAGACAGTTATTCATACAGTACGCACGCGTCATCCATTCGCAATGATAAAACAATGGAGCTTGCTGTAAAAAACACTGACGCTGTTGTATATTAACTGCAACAGTATAGCTACTGTCACAGCTACTGAAGAGCCCGCTATTCTAAAGACGACCCAGGAAAGAAAAAATAAGAGAACAATATGCATCGAAAGAATACTATAATACAAACCTTATTCAAGAAACTTACATAGATACTAAGAGCACTACATAAAGCTGCTAATGCATATGCCTATTGTAGGGTTGGCGCATGACCTGTAATTAAAAGCTATTCGTACTGAAACGCTAATTTTATAGCAAAGCACATAGAAAGTCACTAACATAGAAAAAGTATAATCATGGCACCAAATTGAGACAAGCAAGAAACAAGCTCACACAAACGCAAACGAAATGTCATTGACTGAAGAAATTCATCGTGAAGTTACACTGAAATAAGAATTACGTCTCACAATTTAAAGAGTGCTGTTTACAATCAACTGACAAAGCCACTGCCCATATGGGAGTCGCGCCGAATTTTCAGAGCTTTTCTTTTTTCATAAGGACAACACCATGGTCCAAGAAATTTCTTTAGCGTTAAGGGACAACAATCTAAGACGTCAGGACGACCGCGAAGTGTTGCCCGATGGTGGTAATAGTGGTAATTATGCAGTTCAAGCGCCTCAACAGTGCTGCCTAGAAGCCTGACGCCTAATTTACAACTATGTTCGCTCGTAAGAGCTGCATGTCAATGGCCTGCCCCCTTATCTCCGCTATCACAATGGTCATTGCCTGTTCTTGCTGTAGCCCCTCTATAGCCTACACCGATGCTTTGTGAATATAGGCCGATGGCACTTTGCGCAATCGCGTCCCTCAGTTTGCACTGAGGCAGTAGGTAGAATGATTATTTTCTATGTCGTATGATTAATAATATTGGCGCAATTTTTAACACCAATAACAATATTAGAAACTACTCAAGCACATGTTTCTGCGGAGCCCAGTTCGTGACATTTCTTCCAAGATATAACACTGAGTCGTTTAACGGTTTCAGCGTGACATACTTGAATAATTTGACAGTTTGGAGTGCCGGTCAACATCATTGCGTACCTGGCCTCGAGCGATTTAGGCTTGTTTCCCGACAAAATAGTCGACATTGTTTTCGGGTGGTGGCGTATGCATCGCTACCCACCGGTATACTCAGCCTCCCTCCCTTCGTATGTGTCAACACAAAGGTTCCTTGGAGTCACTAACAACAGAAATATTTCTTGGTCATGTCAAAGGAAAGTTTGTAAAAAATCTGAGAAACCTCGCTGAGAGCCACTTCCTGCGTTCCGTTGGCGTAACAGTTAAATCAACACGGTCACGGCTATTTCTTCGTCAGTCGGAGACGCTACACAACATATATATTGCATATCATATTGACCGCAAATAAGACGGGGACAGAGGGAGAGAACACATAAACAGCACGGGCGGTAACTTTCAATATGATATGCAGTATGCAGGTCAATATGATATGCAGTAAATACCAACTAGGCCAAAGTGAAGTTCTTCTGAAGCTATACAACATACACGGCAGAACATGTGCTGCTTGAATACCTCGCGTATCAGGACTAAAGATCTTGTTATAAGCACAAAGTGTACATCCTTTCTCCCGCTTCGCTAACGCTGCGCCGCATCTTTTTTTTTTATTATTGATATGATATGAGGATATGTTGGCGCACAATTTAAGGCGCCGGCTACTCCTTATCTCTTGAATGGTTCTGTCATACAACATACAGGGTTCAAGATTACATACCAAATAATCCTTTCACACAAGCACCGGGATTTGTCACATAATGTTTTCACAGGAACACTGTGACGTCAGAAACACATTCTACATACAATATACAAGGTAAATGTATCCACAGTTATGTAGATAAAAGCCTCATAGATACAAACGATACTTTCGCCTAATGACACAGTGTCTAGTCTGCGAGTGGTACATACATCGTGTAAATGCATTATCATATATAGTCACAACAGTACAGTCAACATAACATAATTCACAAACACTTGCATATATACAGCGACATTGAAATGAAGGGAACAATAAAAGCGTTAATAACGCCCAACAATGCCGCTGTCTTCAAGAAAAGTCTTTAGTGCTTTTAAAGCGCTCTTTTGCAAGGACGTTGTTGGCGAAGGACCCAAAAGTTTCCTTAAACTGAAAGGCCTGCTGTCTAATTTAATTAGGGTTGATTTAAGTCGGCTTCTTGGTGTGTCGTGATGCGCCGCATCTTAAATCCTATGTACTGCCCTTCAAAACAACGGCAGACCTTCGATTTGAATGCGATGAGCATTCTTTGCCTACTTCAGGCACTTTCTATCTATCTATCTATCTATCTATCTATCTATCTATCTATCTATCTATCTATCTATCTATCTATCTATCTATCTATCTATCTATCTATCTATCTATCTATCTATCTATCTATCTATCTATCTATCTATCTATCTTGATACGTGACCTGAGTGAGTGAATGAGTGAAGAAACTTTATTGCAGGTCCGGCGAGGGACGCGAACTCGTCGCGCACCCGGCTAGTCCCACGTCGGGACCGGCAGGTCTAGCTAGCCCATGGCCCGGTCGCGGGCACGCCGGACAGCCAGGATTTGCTTTTCCAGAGCGGGGCTACGCGTGACCTGCAGTGAGACGAACGCCTTTATAACGAAGTGCTTGGGGCCTCCAAAATAATTCGTCATGCACGTCGCTTCGTTGTAAGACTCTTACACGGTTTTACGACAGGGTCTTACAGGGTCTTGCAGGGTCTGTTCGGTGAGCGACCCGCTCACCGCACAGCTCATAGTAGAACCGGGACAGAATTATTCCTTCGTTATGCAGGCGATTTTGTTGTAGACCTGTTCATCCTATATCCTGGGCCTCTAGGCGTATGCTCGTACTCGTTGCATCGTCGTCGTTCCATCTTTGTCATTTTACTCTCGTCATGCCATCGTCGTCACACCGCCTTCGCACGATTGTCACCTTTTCAGGAAAGTCATCCCACTGTCGCCAGTCCACCTTCGTCGTTGCATCGACGTCATTCATTTTTCGTCGTTTCATCATAATCATGCTGTCGTCGTTGAAACGTAATTAAGCCGCCGTTGTCATGCCAAAGTCATCACTACGTCGTCGTCATGCGTTCGTTGTCATAAAGTCGTCGCGTTACCGTCGTAGTCCTTCGATTGTCGTCATTCCAGCGTCGTCATCAGGTTCTCGCGATACCGTCTTCGTCACGCAGCCTTCGTCGTTCCTTCTTCGTCAGTCCATCGTCGCCGCTGCGTCGTCGTCGTACAGTCGTCGTCATGCAGTTATGCTTCTCGCCGACCCTGGGGAGTGAGTGTCATAGCAATGTGGGCCGATGCCGTTGAGAGTCTGTGTCGCACAAAGCCCAAGCAATGGAAATCTCAAAATAACCGCTACAAATTCTAAATGAAGGCGCCTTCAGCAATACGCTTTGTCGCTACGCTCCTCACGAGATTGTTTCTGCCGGAATTTTTTCACCTTCTCTGAAATCGGTCATTTTCTCGAAAACCTACAGCCTAAGTTCGCTTCATGTTATAGAAATGGCTCCTTTTTTTCCCATCAGCACACGTAAATATTATTATTAGTTTTGCTCGCAAGGATTCCATTTACTTTTTTAAAGGAAATGGAATAAGGAACTCCTCTCTCTTCTCTTGTATTTGCTTCTCCTTTAGGGTTCGGAAAATATCAGGATCCAAGCTGCTTTTCTTTGTGAAGCTTCTCCCCAGTGCAGGGTAGCAAATTGGATATCTATCTTCCGGCTAACCTCCCTGCCTTTCTCATCTCTTATCTCTCTCTCTCTCTCTCTCTCTCTCTCTATAGTAAACAACAGCAAAGTTCCACTACATGGCATCTCCCACAGGTCCAGTGAAGCTTTCTTGTGGTAATGTGTTTATATTATTATTATTATTATTATTATTATTATTATTATTATTATTATTATTATTATTATTATTATTATTATTATTATTATAGCAGCATAAATAGGAGAAGGACAAGGAGGAAAACACTTTATTCAGGTCCTGCACAAGGTGTTGTCACCTGCCTGGCTAGTCCCAAGTTGGGACCGCGAGGTCGAGCCTCCTAACTTATCACGGGCGTACTGGACAACCAGGACTTGAGGGATACGATCGTTGGATTTAATCCTTCCTGAAAACCGATTCCGATCAGCTTACTGTCCGTTGCCTACAAACTATTTACTAAGGTAATCGCAAATAGAATCAGGAACACCTTAGACTTCTGTCAAGCAAAGGACCAGGCAGGATTCCGTAAAGGCTACTCAACAATAGATCATATTCACACTATCAATCAGGTGATAGAAAAATGTGCGGAATATAACCAGCCCTTATATATAGCTTTCATTGATTACGAGAAAGCGTTTGATTCTGTCGAAACCTCAGCAGTCATGGAGGCATTACGGAATCAGGGTGTAGACGAGCCGTATGTAAAAATACTGAAATATATCTATAGCGGCTCCACAGCCACCGTAGTCCTCCACAAAGAAAGCAACAAAATCCCAATAAAGAAAGGCGTCAGACAGGGAGATACGATCTCTCCAATGCTATTCACAGCGTGTTTACAGGAAGTATTCAGAGACCTGCATTGGGAAGAATTGGGGATAAAAGTTGATGGAGAATACCTTAGTAACTTGCGATTCGCTGATGATATTGCCTTGCTTAGTAACTCAGGGGGCGAATTGCAATGCATGCTCACTGACCTGGAGAGGCAAAGCAGAAGAGTGGGTTTAAAAATTAATCTGCAGAAAACTAAAGTAATGTTTAACAGTCTCGGAAGAGAACAGCAATTTACAATAGGCAGCGAGGCACTGGAAGTAGTAAGGGAATACATCTACTTAGGGCAGGTAGTGACGGCAGATCCGGATCATGAGACAGAAATAATCAGAAGAATAAGAATGGGCTGGGGTGCGTTTGGCAGGCATTCTCAGATCATGAACAGCAGGTTGCCATTATCCCTCAAGAGGAAAGTGTATAATAGCTGCGTCTTACCAGTACTCACCTACGGGGCAGAAACCTGGCGGCTTACGAAAAGGGTTCTACTCAAATTGAGGACGACGCAACGAGCTATGGAAAGAAGAATGATAGGTGTAACGTTAAGGGATAAGAAAAGTGCAGATTGGGTGAGGGAACAAACGCGAGTTAATGACATCTTAGTTGAAATCAAGAAAAATAAATGGGCATGGGCAGGACATGTAATGAGGAGGGAGGATAACCGATGGTCATTAAGGGTTACGGACTGGATCCCAAAGGAAGGGAAGCGTAGCAGGGGGCGGCAGAAAGTTAGGTGGGCGGATGAGATTAAGAAGTTTGCAGGGAAGGCATGGCCACAATTAGTACATGACCGGGTTGTTGGAGAAGTATGGGAGAGGCCTTTGCCCTGCAGTGGGCGTAACCAGGCTGATGATGATGATGATGATGATGATGATGATGATGATGATGATGATGATGATGATGATGAAAACCGATTCCAGGAAATGCCAAGGTAGAGCGACCCATACTCTCAGAGCATATGTTCAAGCATGTATATCTCCCTTTTGCAAGGTTTGCATGTAATAGTCGTGTCTGCAATGATATACCTTTCCTTCATTTGTGCAGGTGAATAATAGGACTGTCTTTGTAATTGCCTAAGCGTTACTGCTTGTACTGTTTAGTCTATAGTGAGGGGGTGCAAACTCCCTCCTTTTCATGTAGTAATGTTTTGTAATTTCATTGTAGGTCATGAGCGTATCTCTCTGTAGGTTTTCCAATCCAGAAGAATCAAAACCATATGTAAAAGCGGCCCTGTCTGTAAGTTCGCGGTCGACGCTGTCGGCCGATTCATTTGAATTTACGGGAATGTCATCAAGTGAACCAAGGTGCGCGAGGAACTAATAATTGTAATGTGTAACATTTGTTTGTCTTGTGTCAATTATCCCTGCAGCCTGTGAGGCAATCTTGCCTTTGTTGAAAGCTCTACTAGGCGTTTTCGAGTCACTATATATTTCTGTGTATCTATCGTCTGTTAGTGCCAATGCAATGGCAACTTGTTGAGCGACTTCAAGTTTGATAGTGTAGACCATTGGTGCATTTGCCCTGGTGATACACTACCATCACCGCGAACTTAGTTCTATCATTGTAGGCAGCCGAATCAACAAAGCAGGCTCCTCTGCCCACTTTATCTATTTTAGTGATTAACGCCCTGGCTCGTGCAATCTTCCTGTTGATGTTATATGTTGGGTGCATATTCCTGGGTAGCGTTGCGACAACTATGTTGTTTGCGAATTCTTGGTGAACTTTTGAGTATACTGCTCTGGATCCGCAATGGGGTTGATCATGATCTTGTCTATGACTGATCTTCCCGTGCCGGTTGTAGATAGCCTCGCTATTTGTGATATTTCTTGAGCCTCCGCCATCTCCATGGTCGTGTTGTGTATTCCTAACTTGAGCACTTTTTCAGTGCTGGTTCAAATTGGGAGCCCCAATGCGCTTTTAACAACCTTCTTGATCGCCGCGTCAAGCTTGAGTTGAACCTGCATCCAGTTGCACATGGCAGCGGCGTATGAAATATGACAGAGTACGAAAGAGTTGATTAACCTGATGAGGTTATCTTCTTCATGCCCTTGTGTCTTCCTGCCAGGCGTATGATCATCCTGTACGCATTATCCGTTTTAAGGGTGATTTTCTTGATCTCCGTATGGTTTCCACCGTTTGCATCAATGAAAAAGCCTAGTACCCTGATCACGTTGACTCTGGGTATATTGACACCATTTTCTGTAAGTGGGTGTATATCGCTTTCCTATAGAGGTTTCCATAAACAGTAATATTATAGTAATCGCAGTAGTAATTTTCCTTAAACTAAGTTTTCTTTTTCCTTCGTGTGCGTACACACACAAAAAACTTGAACGAGCCAGAAGAATTTTCTTAGAAATAAACCTATGATTATTTAAATAAATAAATCAGTTAATTGATTAATTCATTGATTTAAACATGATGATGCGGCTAATCTTAATAAAGATTTATACTATTCAAGAAATGTAGCATACGATTGTTTGAAAAAGCAGCGCCACGCGTTGAGAGCTGCTACAAAATGCCAGTCCTTAATCTGCCCATAAGTTTTCGCTCATCTGGCAACTCGAGCAGATCCCAACTCTCCGAAGGATTTGAATCCTAAAACGCTTGGTTGGACACCCACCCCCGGCGTACGCAAATTCCACTCCTACCCTACAATACCTCGTGGTGATTCACGTTGATTAATGTGCGAAGTGCGCAAACCACAAAGGTGATAAGCTCTGGGCTTGCGTAGTGCCTCGTCGAGTGTTCAAGCATCCTGCACTCCTTGAGTCATTAAGCCAGTCGGATTCTTCGCATCGCTGCAGTCGAAGCGAAAAACTAACCGCATAGATCCGGGAGATACGGTACATTACCCAGATGGTAGTTGAAATTCAGAAATTTAAATGCAACACTTATCGGCTTGAGAAGGTTGGCACATAGGTGCAGACACGAAATAATAGATACATGGGGGGGGGGGGGGGTTGCTGAAGCTCTAGAGCAACAGCCACGAATATAATAACGCTTCCTCGTATCTGACATAAAGCGTGCGTGTTTGTGTGTGTGTTGGGGTACGCGTGGGTGCGCACTTGCGCGCGCTTTCAGCAGCGGTCGGCAGCTGCTCAATTTTATTCCGTCCCTACTTGTTTTCCTTATGCAGGTTCTGCGCTACCGAAGCAATGTGAGCAGGCAGCACCTTCGAAATAAGGGTGCTTGATGCCTTCTCCTCGCTCGAAGGAATTAAAGCCTCTGCCGCGCCAACTGCGCGCACGCGTGTGAGCGCTTTCGATCAGTCGCAAGGGCGAGTCCATTGTGCCGTGCACGTAACACAGCACCCCAGTTACGCGAATGTCTAAACACCCCCGCCGCCTCCCCCCCGCCCCCTTCATGAAAGGGCGCAGGTGCGGAAGCTAATTCGTCTTCCCTCCCGTACGGGGCTCACCATCGACGTGACTCAACGGTGCGCTATACACTGGGCGGCCCTGGAAACGAATCGTCACTAAATAATACAGGCGCCCCCGCTACTCCGCCTGCATGGCTTAGCAGCTGCTGTTCGTTCTCTCATTCTCCCCGTTTTATGCTTTCTTTTTCTTCCCTGAGTTGGTGATTCTGTTTTGCCAAAGTTTTCTCTTTCTTTTCTTTTTTCGCCAATGTCCCCGCGTTGTATTGGGAATGTGTAGTGTAGAGGTCAGGAAAACCGTAATTCAATAAAACACACACATGGAAATTAGCTTTAGACGGGGTTACTCATTGTCAGGAATCCGCACACAAGCTCCGTTACTTGTAAATTTTTTTGTTCAAAGCTCGGTGTATTCGCGCCACTATTCCCTGCAAGAATAAATGCAGGAAGGGCGATCATTCATCATTTATACGCACGAAATAATGAACGAAAGAAACGTTGTTAGCCTGTACGTGTGAGTATTAATACAAATATATCACAACAAATTCCACCAGAGAAGGCAAGAACAAAAGTAACATTAAAAGAAACACATACTGGGCAAACTTTCACCCATCTGCAATATATCTGGCACACTCGCATGTAATCGAGCCAGTCGAGCACTTCGCGCGTTCAGAACGGCGCCAACATTTGTATTAGTTGTATCACCTTCTATGCATCGTGAAACACATCTGCATCGCGTTAACCAGCTTAGCGAAGCGAGTTTTTCTTGGACAACGCGAAACGTACACGGTATGAACTGCGTTAGAATACAAAACTGGACAAGTTGGTAGACGTTTATAGTGGAAATGCAGCGCTAAACGACCAAGGACATAAGGCAAGAAAACGAGACATGTGCCGACACTCGTGAACCTGCTCGGAACCTGAGAGAGCAAAATGAGTGAAATCAAACGAGGACGCGTTAGCAGTGCAGCTGTACTTATATCCAAAGGGATGAGAAAGTTGCTCTTTTCATGCAATTAAACACGAAAAAATGAGACTATGAGCCCCGTGTGGGAGACATTACATCACGTGTGCTAACGATATCAGTATAAGATCATTGGAAATGCTAGTTAACTAACGTGGTTTATAGTGCTGTCTATGCTTTTCTTGACGTTCACCGCCACTGTCCATGTTTTTCCTGAGGAATCCTTTCTTTTTCGGAATCTCTGCCAAGGTTCGCTGAAATATTTGGTATGTATTCAACAAGAGACGAAACTTTCTTGTGGCCTAGGCCGAGCCACACGCAACGCGACAACTGGTTGCCGTCGAAATCGTCGACATACCGTGACGATTGCCGATCGGAATGGTGGATCCGAATCCACCGCCACACGACGACGCTCCATCGCACGATGTGGCAGACCGGCCACGTGACGTTCTTACAGAATATTAGCGAAGGGTTCTTCGGGTCAACACGGCAAGTGTGCGTACCTGAGGCGTGTTTTCCGCCGGGGTCGGACAGCGCGCGGTGACAGTTCGGCAGTGTAGCGGACAAGTTGGTAAAGTAGCTCTGTCCTTGCATCTGCCAAGCAGTCCACGTTGGTTTGTAAGTTGGAATTAAATTGCGTTTCGTCTTCGCTCCCACTGCTGCTCCTTCCTAGTGAGGACTTCTGCGAGCCCTGCAAAAAGTCCAAGTCGCTTCACTGTATATACCACTGCTCACTCGATTCTTTGCACTATAACCAATGTTGCCCGTTCAGTAGAGTATCATTAGAGTACAATAGAGTGATCATTTAACCATGCCGTAACGGAAGTTTTACGCGACAAGAAAGAATCAAAATTGACCTGCATTATAAAACAAATTTATAATGACAACACAACACAAGAAGCGCAGAATAGCTGTGTCTCAGAATAATTAAATGTCTGGCACAACAGGATCGCACATATTTCATACTAGATCTATATAGGACATGTAAAAGCTATAAAGGTATGAGGACACTTTTCAAATACCAGTTTTCTTCAAAAATCTACATTTCTTAATTTTATGTTTTTATGCAAACTGACAGACTGCTCCCCATATTGCACCTTCGGCCGTTGAAAATGTACAGGTTAATTTTTAGCGTACACCGTGCCTGGTGAAACCAGTGTTCTCAACATCAGTACTATTTTCTGATAAACGCAATAATTTACAATAGTCTGCTAATGTTTTGCTTCTAGCTCATACAAGGTGGCGCGTCAACGGCTTGATTTGACAAGACCCGTAGGAAACATTCGCGTTCCCGAAGCTCTGGGACTCAAAATGGATGGAAGCATTTACTCGTCGGCATTCAAGATAAGCAAGAGACTCTTGGGGTATTAGTGGAAACAAAGGGTGGAAGAGACTGATAAAACCGTAGCCGTTAGAGGCACAGGCAACCGCGCAATATAGAAATAGAAGGCCTAATGAAGAGGGAAAACATAAAGGAAAGATAGGCAAAATGCTAGATTGCGATAGATGTAAAAGGAGGAGCGGGCGAGAGTTAAGATAGAAGGCAGGGATGTTAACCAGAAATGCGTCTGGTTGGCTACTCTACAATGGGGGACGGGAAAAAGGGAATAGAAAGATAAGATAGAGAGAGGGAGAGAGAGGGGGAAGGAAGTCACGGTGAGCTCGCGCACGCACGCGGAGGGCATGCGCGCGTCAAAGACGTTCACATACACAGGTGCTGTAAAACCTGATTAGATCAAGCAGGCGACTACCGCCACCACGTTTCAAGGGAACGCCAATCATAATAATCATCACTGGAAAAGCGTTCCAAAAACGTGTACGCGAGCCTACGAATGCTAAAAAATTTGGCCTCTTCATGTTGTCTACCATTTTACCTGTGGAAACCACGCAACATTAGATGCCTTGCGGCAGACCAGCATTGAACCTGGTCCCTTCACTGTTAAGGCTTGCCATGTGAAGGACCACTTTCTTCTCATGAAGGCATCTTGCCAGTCGTCTGATGGAGCAAAGCAAGTCAGAAAAAACATTTTGCTGATAAACGGCCAAAACACGACTAGGAGGAAGCTAAGGACAGGCTTGCTCAAGTCTGCAGCATATTAGTCAACTGGCAGTTGGCTTTCATTTGGATTATGCAACTTACAATCTTTATTCCTTTATTTCCTCATAACGCAATTTTTTTTTCATTTTTGTGCAACGCCATTATTGCTACACTTTTAATCAGCGAAGATCTTCTCCTGAAACTTTGCAGGCGGTTTTATTAAACATATCTAGGCGTGCAATGAATTAGAAAAATTGAATTCCACTCATAATGTTTTATATTATGGCCTGGTATTTCAGAATATAAGCTGGCGAAAATGTAGTTTTTTTATATTGTTTATAGTTTTTTACATATAATTACCCAAACACGCATCATATGCCTTTTTTTATTTATTCTACAATGTACATTTGAAAAGTAAGGACCGTTTGGTCATAAAGGGATATATATATATAAAAGAGATTAGAAACGCCGGGAGGTTAAACGGAAAATAGATATCTAGTTCGCTACCTTGCATTGGGCAAGGGGTAAGGGGAGACAGAAAGGTCTTAGAAAAGAAGAAAAGAACCAAAAATAAAAAAGTGCGTAAGCATGAAAAGAGTGGGAGAGGGGAAAGAAATAAAATTAAAAGCAGCACACACCCATACAAAGGAACGCAGGAGTGTCACAGTCGTTCAAGCAGGTCGCTTGACCGGAGAAACCTCAGTAGCGCCTTCACCGCCTTCTGGTGTGAAGGTCGCATCAGCTGGCACTCCAAGATCGTCTGCTCAGAAAGCGGCCGGTCATCGAGGCGTGCCAACGCCGTGACGAGTGACTGTCACTGGGAGCTGCAGCGAGGGTAATTACAGAGGATATGTTCGAATGTTTCCTCGCTACCGCAACTATCACAGGCAGCACTATCAGTCACTCTGATGCGGCAAGCAAATGCATTCGTGAAAGACGCTCCTAGCCATTGTCGGCAGAGAACAGTTGTCCCAATTCGGGATAGTCCAGATGGAATGCGTAGTCGGAGGAATGGGTCCAGGCGGTGCAGTCGAGTATGTCGGAAAGCTGGCGTGTTCCACATGGATCATGCGGCATAACACGCTAGTATGAGAACCTTAGTTGCTGCGTCAGTTCTTGTAGGTTGTGGGCTGTAGGATTGGTTCCTTCATAGCATATTCGTGAGCCCTCCTGGCAGCTTCATCGGCCTTTTCGTTGCCCTTGATGCCACAGTGGCCCGGGAGCCACTGAAAAGTGATGCCATGTCCTTTCTCTGCTAGCTGGTGATATGACTGCTTTATTTACAATACAAGTTGGTATTGTCGTCCACGAAGTAGTGCGGACAGCAAACAATGCAGGGCTGCCTTCGAGTCGGTGAATATGCTCCATCTTTGTGGTAGATCTTCATGGATCATGCGAAGTGCGCTGCGAAGTGCAGCACGCTCCGCAGCAGTCGACGTTCTCCAGTGAGATGTTTTAAATTGGATGGTCACGACCTTTTCGGGAAGATCCCAGCTCCTGTAGATCCGTCAAGAGTTGTCGAGCCATCGGTCTAAATGTGAACATGGTCCTTGTATGTCTCGTGTAGCATGAGTAGAGATAGCTGCTTGAGGGATGGCGATGAAAGTCCTGTTTTCGTTCAAATTCCCGGTACTGAGAGTCGAACTTGTGGGCGAGCCAAACACCGAGGAGGTGCAAGGAGCCTCTCGGCAGGCGTATAATCTTTAGGGTCATTAAAAAATGCATATTTGTTAGGAAAAGTATTTATTGGTCGTTTCAGTTTTGTACAAACCTACTCCATTTTTCAACGTAATCACCGTTGACTTCTAATCGCTTTTCGTAACGCTGCACCCGCTTGTTTAATCTATCTGCGTATAAGTTCGCCGCCTGGGAATTGAACCAGTTGACAATGGCAGTCTGGCGGTCTTGAGTTCCTCGTAGTCTTCAAACGGTTCCCCATGAAGCCACTGTTTCAAGTGCAAGAAGAGGAAATAGTCGCTTGGTGCAAGGTCGGGACTGTAGCGTGGGTTCCGATTCCCAACCGAAATCTTGAATCTTCTTCTTGGTTCGGGCAGCGGTGCGAGGACGCGCATTGTTGTGGAAGTCTATTCCGGAAGACAGTATCGCGCGCCGTCTACTTTTGATCGCATGTCTCAGTTTGGTGAGCGTTTCGCAGTACACTTCGATCAGCTGTAATTGTCGTCCCACGTTTCAATGAAATGGTCGAAAAGAACACACTTTCCGTCCCAGAAAACGGTAGCCATCATTTTCGGACTCGAGCAGTAAGATTCCTTGAATTCTGTCGGTTTTGGTGAAAATGAGTCGCGCCACTGCATTGACTGTTGTTTTGTTTCTGCCTTGGTGTAGGATATCTACGTCTCGTCACTCGATACAGTGTGGGAAACAAGTAATATCCGTCTTGTCGATAGCGGTCCAAAAACGCTAGTCCGCTTGACATTCTTTGCCCTTTGTGTTGATCGGTAAGCATTCTTGGTTACCACCTTGCACACAATTTGTGATATCCGAGCCTTTCCGTTACAATCGTGCAAATAGTGGTGCGTTCAACACGAGGAAATTTATCAGCCAGAACACTAATCGTCGATGGAATCGCAGTTCTTGGTCCAATTATAGAACGATTTCATCGTTCTGCATGTACTGGGCCTGCCGCTCCGCTCTTCATCATTTTTTGAAGTCTCGACACCATGCCTTTCATTCGTCCATAAACTATAGGCACAGCTCCTGATGAGTTTGGGAAGCTGATGATCCTTTTGCGCATGAAAAACTATATATATCTTTTTCGTAGCTTTAAGCGGTAAAGAGAGCGTTAGAACGACCTTCCTAACACGGAACAGCAGCCCCATGACTATACCCCTAAAATACAATTTTTGTCTGCAGAGTGTCGTCATACCTCATAGCTTACAGGGGCCAGCAAAATCCACGCTGTCGTGAAGAAATGGTTCCACCCTTGAATCACGTCTACAGCGAAGCTTTCCTTGCGAACCCTCCCGCACTTTCCTGACCACGGCTGCTGCTGCTGCTGCTGCTGCTGACTTGTCGAATAGCTCAGGCTTTACACACACACAAAAAAAAGGTTGTGCTGAAAAAAGTCACCCAGCACGGAAGCCCGACGCTCTAACAATGAGGCCACAATCGCATGTATGAGACTTCTGCTATCGTGCTAACGCCAACTAGCACCTTTGAGATGATCGCCGCGTGTGTCACACTGCGTAACACGCGTGTGCGAAAGAGCACATGCGTGCGTGCCAGTTTCCTTTACGCCGAAGACACGTGAATAAAATGGGCAAATTCACAGCATTCGATTACCCGCTTCACGTAGATTCCAAGATGTGCGTTGGATCTGCATAATTCTTTTACAGTGAAAGCTGTATATGACTAACCTTCGCTGGTTGTTTTTTTTTTCTTTCTTTTTTCTTTTTTTTTTTTGGCGTCCGGCAACAGAAACGAACTTAGCGATTTCTAACAAACCCATACACAACGGGTTTCATTGTTTGCTTTGCGTGTGATCACGTATGGGTGCAGTGCGGCAGCGCAGATGTCGAAATGCGGAACAGATTAGAACGCTCGCCGTGAAAAATAGCGTGACGTCAAGGTTATCGCAGTATATAAGCAGGATAGGTAGGCGCTATCGGCGCTAAAAACAGTGGCGTAATCGATGGGGTGGACACGTATAGTTCGTGCACCTGGAGAGCAACATGCGTACGAGGAGCGCCGGAGGGAACAGCAATGAAAATGTAAAAGGCGCCGACGCGAAACGGCCACCGACGAAGAACGTTCCCGCGATGCTGAATGAACAAATTACAATCATTCCTCTGTGAAGATGGAATGGCAGCGAAATCGCTTTGCTTTTCGTTTGAGAGTTTTGACTGTCGTCAGCTTTCGCTGCCATTCCATCTTCCCAGAGTGGAATGGCTGTCATTTTTTTTCTTTTGGCACCATGTCATTGTGACGGCGCATATTTCGCCAACAACTATCTTGCAGCCAAGTCACACGCCTCCTCAACACAAAGATTAATAATATGAATGACAAAGGATAACTGCCATTACAAAGTTTTTCTACATTGGGAAGGCTCACGAGAAAACGTCCCTTCATTTTTCGCTAAAGAGTCTCTAGATTAAAAAATCACGTAACATTGGTGGTGCTACGCCGTTTACAAAGGGAGCGAGCAATGCGCACGTGCGACAGCGAATCAGTGCTTCCTACCGGCGCTCTTCGCCGCGCTGCACCATCTGTAGTACGCTGTTGCTATTGTGGCCCCGTCGTCGGGTTAATGCGGGCAATTTGCTGCGCTCGCACCATTTGCACAACGACTCCTGTGGCAGCAGGTACGAGGGGTGCAAACTAGAGCTGTCTTGGGGAGCGTGGTTAAAGGACCGGCATTTGCTGTCGAGTAGTTAGCGTATGGTCAGTACAGAGACATTCTGAAGGTCTGGCGCTTAGGATGTTGCTTCTGTTTCGTCTCGACGCCGAGTATTCGTTCTTATACCTTTCCTTTTGTCTACTTTTTCTCTTGTGTTATGCACCGTAGCCAAAAGGCGGGTAATAAGTAAGCATGCGTCACACAAACATACAAATAAAAGAAAAACCTGCATGAGAGCTTCTTATTGTAGCAACACATAGCCGAAAGAGATTTCTAAATTAACAAAACGGCACATCCTCAGATTTTTGCAGTGTGACAGGCAGAGGTAGAGAGCGAGACAAAAAAAAAGAAAGAAGAAAGCTTCGTTAATGCTGCTGGAGTTGTGGGCGTAAGTAAACTCAAGCTTTCATCGCAGCACAGAGCATACGCGACACCCGCTGCAGACACGCGCCAGCCGCTCGCCCCAAGAACTGCACACTCGAGCGGCTCCGAACCGCGTGCGAAGTTTTTTGGGCTAACCGCGCGCCCTCACCCAGGCGCAAAGTTTGGTTCAGCCTGTCGTCCGCGTTAATTTGCGCCATCCTCGTTTCCGCTCGCTCGTCTTGCTCACTTCAGGTAAAGGCGAGGCGGACACCCTGGGACACGCTCAACAGCTCCACTGCCACGTGTTTGTTAGCGCTCGTTAGACGCGCGCGAATGAGTTGGCCGTAATGAATTCTCGACAAAGACATGTCTTACCGAGGGAGCAGTCATGCGTCCTCCGGTCTAGTCTCGAAATGAGAACGTGCTGGAGCAAAGTGCGCAGAGCGACTCCACTTAGTGGAAATGTTTGAGAGCGGGCAAAAGTGGCAAAAAAAGAAGAAAACGAGAGAAAACAAACTTCAGAGCCTTGATGGAAACTCTCATCCGCCTGGCAGTAGCTGTGAACTTCGAATGTCTGGTGCTTGTTGCACAAGTTCAATAGGTCGAAAAAAAGAAAGTTTGTTTCCAAAACACACCTCCCAAAGTGCACCAAAGCCAGCAATTTTTTTTTTACCTTTCGCTACTCACATACCTCAAAGAAAAGACACTTGAATAGTGCCGTGCGCCTCTCAGTAAAAGTCCGTCTGCAGTTGCGTATGGTTCGGTGTATGGGATAAACTTGCACGTAACAAATGAGTTGTAATTATTTACATTTAATTAATTAAATTTCTTTACAATCTTTTAATTCATCGATTATTTATTGTACGCGGCACGTGGTACGCGGTAATGTTCACTACACTTCATTTGAACTCATGGACCGCATTTCGAATCTTGTTAAAATATTATGCGGGCGACTTGGATTCACGGACACGTGTAGCAAATTTTTGATCCCGGATGATAAAGTTACGGGAAAGTAAACAAAAAAAAGGTGTAAGTAGACTTATTTGGTCAGGTACTTTATTTAAGAGGCAGATTTTGACGAGCGACGCCGCCTCTAGCACTTCAATTTAGTGCTAGCTATGGTAACTACTCTCTGGTAACGCTACCAGCCTCGTTGATGCGCATGTTCAAACAGCCAAGCCCGGACGTTCAGTATTCGTTCTCTTCTCATTTTGGCAGGTCGCGCGGCTTTTATTATTTATTTTTTTTTGTCAGCACCGCACTCTGAGTTTCATGTTTGGACCTTTCGACTACTTTCTTAGTTCGAAAATTTCCCCCTAAAATTGCCTCGACGTTTCTTAATGTTGCTAAAAGTGCTGCAATACATCTTCTTGGTGGTGGTTGCTATCTTTTCGCAGTTTTTTTCTCCTATACTTGTTGCGTTTCGCAAGAAAACGACGTAAGAGTACCAACGAAGGTTTTGAAAAGCAACTGTTAGTGAACATTGACAACGGGTGAAGAGCTGTAGAGAAAGCATTAAAATAGGCAGGCCAGCCCGTTTTGTTTGCTGCGTATGTGCATTGTTAATAAATGTTGTGAGGACAGCAACATAAAAAGTAATCGATTACATTTTAGTTCAGTTAATTTCTCGGCACCGTAATTTGTTACTGTAATTCATTACATTATCGAACGAATTAATCTTAATTGTTATCGGTTAAGCAGCCGTGGTTGCTAAGTGGCTTTTGCACTGCGCTGCTAAGCAGGACGTCGCGGGATCAAGTCGCGGCCACGGCGGCCGCATTTCGATGGGGCCGATATGCAAAAACTCCCGCGTAACGTGCACAGTGTGCACGTTAAGGAATCCCAGTTGGTCATAATTATTCCGGTGTCCCTCACTACAGCATGCCTCATAATCAGAGCGTGGTTCTGAGACGTAAGACCCCAACATTAATTTTTTTTTAATTTATATACCGGTTATTATTTTTTCGTTGATGGGTACCATCAGCATAAATTGAGGTGTGAATAGAAAGCGACTGATCATGACGTTTGTTCCGAGTAATTACATGAAAGTTCAACGTGTAAATGTTCTCTAGCCGGTTTCTAAGCGTAATGTAGTCCCATATGTGCACGCTTTGGAGCCTAAATTAAGCCATTGTTACAAATTCAGACGAACCTCGGAGAGCAACAACGCATTCGAGTCGTTTTCTACTTGCTGCGTTTTTGTTTATGCTGATAATACAATTCTGGTGAAGCGGAATCATGACCATAGAGATGTCACGCGAAAACTCGCCTTACAAAAATTTTTATAGAAAGTCTATAGATAGTCTATAGACGTCTATAGACTGTGTATAGACTTTCTATAAAACATGTTGTAAGGGCGATCGCTTTAAATTTCTAAGCATAATGAAACAAAACTTGGCCAAAGTATTGAGCGAGGGCGTGCTTTTGTCACCTAAACTCAAGCCGAGCTTTAGGCTGCAATCTCGAGGCCCAGGATTCGAGTGAATCCCACAAACGGCACGCAGCAGCCATAAAGGTTTCACCTAGAAGCAGAGGCCGACAAGACAGTTATTTACCGAGATAAGCGATACCTTTCAGTGAGCTCCTATTAGATCGATCCATTCACGAGGTTTAACATCCCAGAGCAATTATGTGGCTACGATAGAAGCCGTAGCGAAGGGTTCCGAATGTCTTTTTTTTTTGCTATTGTTTTCTTAGATAAAACTTTCATGAACAGGGGTTCTTTTACGTGCGCTTAAATTAAACTTCGCGTGGGCTTGAGCATTTCGCCCAGTGTAACTGCGGACATCGTGGCCGGAAATCGAACACAGGACCTTGTGCTCCGCCGCAGAATGCCATGCATGGCCACTGAGTCACGGCGGCGAATGTACAGTCGGCGTCATCCTTGCGTAGAGCGCGGGAACGGCGGCTGCAGGGGTGCTCAGGAGCCAGCCAGCGACGTCTAACGGCAGTAGCTGGGCCCAAACGTGCCCACCAGCTACCGTTAGACGTCGCTGGCTGACTCCGGATCGTCCCGGAGGCCGCCGTTCCCGCGTTCTACACAAGGGTGATGCCGACTGTACTTCACAACGAGGACTTTACATCAAGAGTCCGTGATATCTCGAACATGCAGCAAAGGTCGTTCGCGCTTCTTAAGTTCGAGTGGGTGGATCATGCGCATATGTCGTCGGCCTATATCAAATACCGTGTCTCTTATAAAGCGCCTGTCGACAGGAAGCAGTGTCAGGTTGAACAATAACGCAGCTCTGTGGAACACCTTGGCCAGATGAGATCTCTGACATATAAAACGTGTCGTAGAGCGCACTTCTTTGTCCCGAGGTCTGAACAGGTGGGCATTGTAGGCATATTATCCGCGCATATAGGGTTCCCTGTATTCGATAGAGCTCGTCATTTCGAGACGAGAGACGGTGATATTGAGTTGAACAATGGGGGAGCTGATGCACCGACATGTGGAACTATTCGGCAAACTCTGAAGCGTAACGCTGCCTTCTTTGTGCCCTTGATGAAGAATGTGAGGCCAGCAAGGAAGGCCTCATGAAGGTGCATTCCTCGGTGGGCACGGTATCTAACGTAGTGCATTCAAGGCTGGCTGAATAACTAACGTTATCAGCCCTTTTTTTGATGTCGAGGATCAACAGGAAGCGGATCGGCGCCCTTTTACCGGGTCACAATATACATATATGTCATATGTAAATAGTGTAACGAGGTAATCTTGAGTGCCCTAGTTACACGAAATCTGATCTTAACTGCGCGGTCCCAGGTCAGAGTTTTGAGTCGCCAGCTAACGGGAAATGCGAGCATTCCCTCCGCTAGACTGCACAACATTGACGTCAAGCCGATTCAATATATCGCTTGTGTTGTCCAGAGATTTTTCTAATTTAGGTAGACCAATTTCCTTCTCGTAATCACATTTCTCTGATAGTGATCTGTTATCCCAGGCGACATTAATAGAAGGCGAAGAGTTTGATCAAAATATCTTCGCAGCACTACAGTACATGCCTGAATTGAAATCAGTTATCTGCTGTATACGCATTGTGCTATATGCATGCAATGTGACTATAGAAATGTGTTCCTACATCCGTGTTGTATAAGCTGATGTCATGTGATGCCTTGTGCTGTCATGTGGTGCGACGATTGGCAGCGAGGCGCGACGAGATGCAGTGTCATTCAGTATAGTACGTGTGCTCGCGTTTAATTAGCTATTTCTTTCAGGCGAGGCCTACCCGTTCCGCGTATAAAGCATATTCTCTTGCTTGCTAAACTAAAACAAATTGCTAATTTCAGTAAGTGATTTTTCTCTTAGCTGAGCCTTTCTCTGCTATAATAGTGCACACATTTTGCGCTGCACCATTGGTACCAGGTGATGCACCATGCACCATTTTGCGCTGCACCACTGGTACAGCTCGCCAGAACAAAAACATTCAGTCTTGCAACTGCATAACCGATATATTAACCCCGGGGTAAATGAAGAAGGAGTATCATTGAGGGAACCAACCTTTACCCATAGGAACTTAAGACCTTATCGGCGCATAAATTTAGGCCGCGCTGAATATGTAAGGAAAACAGCAATAAGACGCAAATGGACAAGGAAGAACCTAAATAAACAGCAAACTTTGCAAAAAAGGAAAAGCACCTGATGCAGAACATAGAGAGCCGAGAAAAGATGCATAGAAGCAACACAGTATTTCATAATCACCTAGAAAAACGATAACTCCTAGAGCGCTGGACCGAAAACATCTCCTCCGTGGAAGCATGAAAAGTAACAGCAGCCCACAGCCCTCGTAAGTTGCCCGCACCTTGAGAAGTTTCGCCAGCGGTTAATGGATACCTCGCTGCTTCCTCATTTCCTATAACGGTTTCTCCTGCCGAAGCTGCATGCTTTAGCAAGATCAAGCAGGTGCGATCAGCGCCCGGCAAATTTACTGCCTTATTTCTTTATACTTCCCCCTTTGATGCCTTCTCGTTCGCCATCAGCAACGCTGCTAACAATCATTGAATTTCCTTCCCGCTAAACACAATTTTCACTCGTTTCATTCACGTTCATTCGCTGCCTGGCGCGGTGGTCGAGCAGCTTTGCCGATTACGAGTCGTGGCGCTCTTCGCGATGCATATGATCGGGAGTGCGCACGCCGAATCGAGTTATGCGCGAGTGAGGAATGGGACGCTATTCGTTGAAATTTGGATGGGCGCGCGAAATGCACGTCTGGCGGCTTCCCGGCCGCTTCCACCCTTTCGTTATCTCTCCTCACGGCTGGTCTCCTTTGCGTGGCGAGCCCGCTGCTTTGCACGGGGCCACCATCGATAGCAACGGCTTGAGCAAAGCGTACAGGAGCCGGCCGCTCAGGGCCCGCAGTAATCCATATTCAAATCACGCGACGAGCCGAAGGTATCCACGCCTTTCACCGCTGCACGAGCGACGGTTGTGCGATTAAATAATAAGTAACAACCGTTAAAGGGGATGCAGGCGAAGGGGCCGCGGAAGTGGTTTAGAAAGCAGGAAGGGCGAAGCAAAATGAGTAAAGCGCAAGCCCGCTCTCACACACACCGAGGCGCGCTGAGATGCATGGAGAACGCACGTGCAGCCTCGCGCGGCAATTATTTAAATGAGCCTCTTCCACCCCGAGCGAAGAAGCCCCTGGAAAGAAGTAGAAGGTACGGGGCATCTCCAACGCACCACCTCGGACGGCGTCTTTTGCGATCTCGCTCTCCTTCGCGGGCTCACAGCGCGCCTCGAAGAAAAGGACGAGGCGGCGTAAGGGGGGGGGGGGGGGGGGGGGGGAGGGCGCTCATCCATCGGCAACACCTGCGCCGTCCATTCGAGCGATGGCGCCCCTTCGCGCCCCAGTCGCGTCTCCCGTTGGGCTTTGCTCGGCTCCTTTTTCACCGTTAAGCCGCCTGGAATGAATCGCAAACGACTGCACGAAGCTACAGCGCCCCGTGTAGCTCCTATGTCTCGATCAGTTTGCTGATGCACATTTAAATCGCCTCATGTGGCCGTGGTTTTTCCGCCGCTGGATTTGCTCAGCGCGAGAGAAAACGTAAAGTGAGAGGAAACGCATTTTGTGGGCTTCCGCGTTTGGTAAGCGCGTAGAAAGGGTTCGGGACGGTAAGTATTGGCTTTCCTTTGCGAGAGTTGCGCGTTATTGGCCGCTGAACGCCAACAACGCATTCGTGCATTTCTTTCTTGCTTGCTTTCGTTCACGTAGGTCACTCGATTCTTTATAGCTGGTAGTTCAATATGAAACGAGCACTCGCCCAAGCAAGATGTTTAGGCCGTGTATTTTTGTTCTGTTTTGC
>NC_091821.1:75647542-75807542 GCF_038994185.2 Dermacentor albipictus
GCATGCATGCATGCAGAAACTAAAGGGTGTTCTTGCGACTGCCAGACCATAGTAAATCGGCTGCTAAAATCATACACAACAAATGGGCACACACACACGCAGACAGTAAGGTGCTGGTTCGTGTCTGTGTGCACGTCTTTTTTTTTTTCGTCTATAATTTTCCACCACACCGTCTCCTGCACTACATACAGCTCGTCGCTCTTCGGCTGTGCAAAAGAGCTGCGCCCAAATTTGGTTTTAGAGCGCAGCTCTTTGGCGTCCGTTCCTGGGTTTCGCGTCGTCGTCGGCGTTGTCGTCGGCCTCGTAACCAGCTCCGCCCCCCTTTCATCCCCCCAGCGCTAGCAGCGACCGACTGATACCGCTGGATGCCGCTGACGCCGCTAGAGAGTCAAGATAACGTGACTGCATAGAACACCGTCGCCGCTATGCAGAAAGAGGAGGAAAGGGTCCCCCCCCCCCCCCCCTGTTCTTGTGTGGCGGATAGGGTGTTCTTCAGTTGCCGACGCGCCGGTTATTTCACGTAGGCCCCGGCACGTCGATGAATACGTGACCACCTTCCCACGGCTAGACCTGGTTCTTAGCGCTGCGGAAGCGAGGGTATCATATTGTTTGTGTCGGCATCGGCGGCGTTGTCCCTGAAACCAACTCCGCAGCTGGGGTTGACTCACTATCGGCGTCAGCGGCATCAGTCAGTCGCTGCTATCTCTTCCCTCCTCCCTTTATCGTGTTGTCCGCTTGCTGCGCGCGCTTCTGCCCCCATCGTTTGCCGCTGGGTGTACACGCCGCCCCCCTCCCCCCTCTTCCTGCGAGTCTCCGGTTGTCAAAGCGCCGGCTCGAACTTAATTCCTTTCTTCGCTCCTCCTCCAATGCAACCCCTGTGCGGTGGCAATCAGAGAGCCAGATCGGTGGCGGCGGATCTGTATATGTGCACCGCCCGAGCCGAAATTGCCGCTGCCGTTCGCCCTGTGCGGTGCTAATCAGAGAGCCAGATCGGTGGCGGCGGATCTGTATATGTGCACCGCCCGAGCCGAAATTGCCCCTGCCGTTCGCCACTGCGAAATTATCTCCCGTTCCTCTCGCTCGTAACGCGTCCCACGGCTGTGACAACCCCGCGAGGCACTTGTATAGATCTCGTCTTTGAGAATCAAGCATTGGTGTACCAAGTCGAACATATATCAGTCTATTTCTCCGACCACAAAGCTTCCTTCATGACTGTCAAGAACTGTTAGTGGAGTCTTTGTTAAAGGAATACGTGTGAAAAATAAAAAAAAATTCTGTGATAGCGCATACATGTGTTGCTCGATTTCTTTGCCTCAATCTATCGAAAAGGTGAAACAGCTTATTTGCTGCGCTCAAATTTCGCATTAGGAAGTAACGTAATCGTCGGTAATTTTTTCTCCGTTCCCTTGTTTTGAAAACACTTGCGGTCGGCTGTAGTACATGCTGTACTTTTCCGCATCGTACTCAGCTATATAAACAGGAGCGAAAGGAGTAATGAGACGTTCTCACTTTCTTGCGAACACTGAAATTGATTATAGCCAACACCGATGAAATTGTCACCGGGGCTACATTCTGTAACAATCCGTTTCATTTCCACATTTTTTTTGTTTCTCATCAGTCCTCGCGCGCTGTCCGATCGCGGTGATAAAGGTGAGTGTATGGCGTTGGAGTCGATGACGAGGAGGCAAAAACATGGAAAATGAAATAAAACTGGACGATCGAAATACGGTCCCCGGAGCTGAAAGCGCAGTGTTGGAATGGTAACTAGGACTCGCCACTGTGGCTTCGTGCCTATGGCGTGGCGCTGCAAAGCACGAGGTCGCGGGATCGAATCCCGTCCGCGGCGGCCCGCACTTCAATGGGCGCGAAATGGAAGAACGTCCGTGCGTTGGGTACACGCTAAAGAATCTCAGGTGGTCGAAATGAATCCGGAGTCCCCCACTATACGGCGTGCCTCATAATCAAACCGTGGTTTTGGCACGTAACCCCAGAATTTAATCGTAACCAGAACATATTATTCTAGAACATATTAGAGAACTTTAGCATGGAGAAGTACAAGTGAAGACATGTATCGAAATATCGGAAGGCGTAGGCACTAGTATGGCAACGCAGGTTGGGACATCCTGTGAGACTTCATGTAACCGAAGTGCGCAAATCGCAATGACCGACTGGGATCCGTTTATCTACTGGCGTAAAACAGGTTAGAGTGGCGTAATCCCATGATTGAATGTATTAAAGCGTGTCAGGATCGCCGACATGCCGATGATTGCTCATCGGAATGACAAATCAGCAGCCGCATCCTGGGTCGACGTTGCGTGGATGGTGGTGCACCACTCGTCGCGTGATGTTCTGCGCATTTCGGGGCAGGCCCGCGGGGCCGCCGCATTCAACACGAAGAAGGACCCACGCTATGAGCCGTAGTGGCAAGCGCGTGAGACCGTGCGCAGTTCGTACGACCTCAAAAAGGTGCGTTTAAGTTGAAAATCGACAAGCTCCATGTGCGCAATAAATGATTTTACTACGATACCGATAATGACGCTGTGGAACCCCGTTCAAATGTTAGGCAAATCATGCACGGATTATCCGGAAGCACCACACATAGTGATAAGGGACTCTGCTCGAGACATAAACGAGTTCATTCAAGTACACACGCACGCTCACATCAGCCTTTTGATATACCGTCTTTACAAACATACATAGAATATTTCTGAAACGTGATAAACCGCAGAGCCTTATCTGTGACTTTGATGACGGAAACGTGGCTAAAAGGAGATAAAAGAAACGGTGAAATCTTTCCTCTTTGCTTCAAGCTCTATCGCCACGAACGTATTGAACAAAGGGAAGAAATACAACCCGCGGTCAAGAAAACGCGATCGTCAAGAGGAAGCTTTATCTCAGGCCCAACTCCGCTGCCGCCTATTGAAATACATGTACAACGCAGGAATGGTTTACTGAGATAACCCTCGGGCCGATTTCAATGATATTTGTTGCATTTTATAGAGAAAGTTAAATGCTAGTGACTGTTAAAAGCAAGATTTCCATTTAGGTCCTGAATTTTTCGCGAAGATGTTAAAGATACTGTAAATTCAAAAGAATAGAATCCCGAAGTTTACACATTTGTCTCTCTGCACCAAAAACAGATATCGAACTTTTGTTAACTGCAACCGTTAAAACAACCAAAGCGGACAAATTTTATATCTCAATTTATATCTTATGTAAATACGTTGCAAATATTACAAGGGTTTTGCAGAAGTCCTACTCACATATTAGTGGTGTACTTAAGAGCGACGTAGAATATACTAATTTTCTACGCTTTAGATGTGCTATTAGATGCAATTCACACAATTGGGACATAATGTTTTATTGCTTAGTTACAGAGTCGTAAACTTCATAATTTCATTTTCTGATAATTTGCAATGTTCAACAATATTCGTTAAAATATTGACGACCTAAATAAATAATTCGCTACAACAGCCACTAGATTTTAACTTCTTCTATTAAATGCAACAAACCTCATGAAATTTGGTGAGGCGGACCCGAAAAAGAAACGATGGCGTGAGATCAAACTTCGGCCGCGGCGACGGCATTTCGATGGGGGCAAAATGCAAAAACACCCGGGTCCCATACCTTGGGTGCACGTGAAGAAACCCTGGCTACCAAAATCAATCGGGAGCGGTGTGTTGCGTGCCTCATGATCATATTGTGATTTTTCCACGCAAAACCCGAGAATATAAATTTTATTTATTTCAACCCGCTATCGTCTTCACTCATCGGTCGTGTTGCAAACCCTGAGCTAACGTTTGTTTCCGTGCACACTTATGCAGTTAAACCTGCCTTTGGCATCTGGCGCAGGCCTCCCTATCCCAACGCTCTCTTCTCTAATATTTTATTGAACGCTGCAAGTGTCACAAAGATCAACTGTCGAATGCTCCGATATTTCTATTCGGAGATTTCTATGATCCGCACATAAAGTGGCCGCTACTCGTACAGTCAGAACTGTTCATTTAATACCGCTAAACAATTTCTTCATTTTGCGCTCGATTTAAATCGTTTTCCAAGTGATAACATGCGCAACGAGAGGTGACAGCACCCTAGTCTTATTACTCACATCCTGCCCAGAAAACATTCGACCACGAACTCCTGCATATCACCGTAGCTTTACCTCTGAAATGAAGATTATTATTATTATTATTATTATTATTATTATTATTATTATTATTATTATTATTATTATTATTATTATTATTATTATTATTATTATTATTATTATTATTATTATTTGGTATGGAAGCATACAAGCACACAAAGGAAACAGGGATGGAGCAAGCTGACAATTGCCACCGAGAGGGGGACAATGCCTGCCTACTCTGTCAGGAGGAGGGAATGAAAAGAGAAGAAGAGAAGATAGGAAAGAAAATAGGAAAAAATCAAATGACAGAGACACGAACAAAAGAAAGTAGGAACACGGAAAAAATGTGTGTAGACGGGAGGCATGAAACTTAGCAAGGCTCCATGGGCCTGGTCGCGTTGAGCAGCGCTCCCTCTCGGAAACGGGCAATCGTCAAGGGTCGTACACTTGAGTCCAATCAATCCATATTCCTTAATTAGCGGTGCACGCTGTGTGAGGAATGCGGTACACTCCTATATATATATATATATATATATAGGGAGAGAGAGAGAGAGAGAGAGAGAGAGAGAGAGAGAAAAGGCAGGAAGGTTAACCAGGCGCACGCCTGGTTTGCTACTCTGCACTGCTTATCACTAGCTAGCTTATCAAGCGTACGTCGAACCGAAACTTGAGTATATGCTTCCTCCATTTGGCTTCCATCACAAGCATATTTAACTACAAGCTTAGCAACTGTTCAAAATAGCGCCTATCACTTTATTGCATCGCACTACTCACGAAACACCAGCTCCTAAGCATTAAAACGGACACTCTCCCTCCCGACCATAACGTCTCGCCGTGCCGTTTCACGTCTTGCTCGTCAACATTGTTTCTGCTATCACCCGAAATCAAGACACGCCTTGCTAAAAACGCCACATCAGACGTCCACACGCCTAAGTCATAGTCATGCCATATCAAGCGTTGGTGACCACACATTAGCATTTAATTCCTCTCTCTTCCCTCAGGCTAGTATGCCCTGGAACAACCTACCCGACACCATTGTCTCATACACTGACCGCAACATATTTCGCTTAAAGCGAAATGATTACCTTTCGTAGCACACGATAAACATGGGTGCTTCGCGCATTGAGCACAAGTCACATACAGCGCACTCAATATATTTGCTGTGTTATCGTTGTTACATTTACTGTTGTATAATTAACCTGTTCTCAACTTACAATTTATACCTACTTTAAGGCTTTTTTCCTCACTGAATATATTGTTCTCATGTTCTCCACATCTTTCTAGTATTTTTCTATGTGCTTTTTGTTGAAACAGTTGATGTCAATCCCTGAACGACACCCCCCCACCCCCCCGCCCTTACGTAATGCCTTCGGGTCCTTAAGGTGAAACAAATGAAATAAAATAAATGAAACCTTACGATTTCGAGAAGTAAGACACCAGAATTCTTTAGTGCTTTTCAGTTGCACACATTATTTTAACCAGAACAGCGCGGATTTCGACAGGGACAAGGAGAGCTGCCGTGTCGTGTCTCCCTCCTTGTCCCTGTCTTGGCGACGAGAGTCGTGCTTTCGTTCGAATTCCTGATACCGGGAGTTGAACTTGTGACCCAGCTAAACACCAAGGAGGTGCCAGCAGCCTTCCGGCAGGCATATGCTCTCTAGGGTGGCTCTCGCGATATCCTCTGGCAAAAGGAGGCACTGTGCCGGTCTTCTGGCAGGGCGGCGTGATGGTGAAACAGGGCGCGGACAATGCGCCTCATGTGTGCTCTGAGCACATCCAGGGTTCATTTATCCCTGTCAAAATACGGCTGTTCTGTTTAAAATGGCTTACCAACTCGCCCAAACGTCCCTTTTAATCAGTTGAACACCCCGCCACGTTATGCGGCCCCTGGTATTGCTTTCTCCAGACTCCTGTTCCGATGAACAGGTCTACGACTATACGACTGTATTTTGTAAGGCTGCAAGCCTGTGGTGCGCTTAACAAATAACACGGGATGAAATTGAAACACGGGGTCGCTTGTGCACTTTGTTTCGAGATATTGTGCCTGATACTGTGTGGCGGTACACACGCTTGTAGGTGCAGCGCTCATCTTTCCTTTCCTTTAGCCTCCCTTCGGTTTTGTTCTGTTTTAGCGCAGAAAAGTATTATGTTATGCTTCTTACTTTCGTTCTTTCTTTGGTAGTACAGAAGGCAGAATTATTTTATGCAATGAAGGAGAACCATCGCACAATTAAAACCCAAGTTCAAAACATCTTTGCATGCTGGTACTTCATCCGCATTGGGCTACATATTACACCGTGAACTCCTGACATGCGACTACAGGCCGTGTACGAAGCCCGGGATCCATTCTCCTGCCGGTCCACAGCTCCCTTCTGGGTGGGCGGTTTTTCGTGACTTCTCACTGCCTACTCCTCAATCCGCACCCTCCCCCCCCACCCCGCAACCCCCAACCAGCTCATGGTCTTCCCCGTGCCACTCGGGCAGAACAACTCGTGAAAGACCATTTCACACCTGGAGACTCATTCTCCGAGCTGGTACCGCGCCCTTAACACGCCGAAGGCGCGTGGATGGATGAATCCTCCGCCGCCCTTGTAAGATGGAGGGCGGAAAACGCATGCTCTGGCGTAATCGTCATGTCGTATAATTGCTCGTGCGGTGGATGATGCCACTGCACCGCCTGCCCTCTCTCATCTACACCCCTCCTCCCCCCTCTTTATCCTTACTTTTCGAAGCGATATATTTCTTGCTGGGGCCTTCGCAGGCCGCCTACTCGCCGGCTGGGGCGGCAAAACGAACTTTCTCGGGGTACAAGCGGCTGAAGAGACGCGCTTGCGATTCGTTCGTGAGTGGTCGGCGGCTTCGCTCGCAGTTACGGTCGACCGAGGCCGTTCTGTCTGCGCCGATTGTGCGGAAAGAGGCGTCGAAGAGGCCGTTTCTGGTCGAGCTTTGCGCGGGCCCGTTTTCTTTTGCTTCTCTGGCGTAACTTCAGCGCCGCCCTGTTATTAATGGCACGAGGTCCTTTTGCCCCCCGAGGCCGGACCACTCGCTGTGCGGTGGGCTCGCGCCGGCTGGCCGCACGCTCGGACGAATCCAGCCCCGCAAAATCATAGCTCCGAAAATTAGAAGGCCATTGCGTAATTAACGGACGCCGCGATGATACCTACCGTAGCACAAGCGCTGATGGGTTCCAATAGCTTCAAGTGTCCCGCGCCGAGACAGCCAAGTGTCAGGTCCAGCAGATGTCTGCCTATGTGCTGTTGGATAATCAACAACTGCTCTTATAGTCAAGTGGCTGCCGCGGAGCCGTGCTGGATAACACTACTTACGTTACAGCCAACAACAAAGATTGTAACTCAGAAGCCGTTATAATTGCGTTCGTTCTTGTTTTCTTCATTTCTAGCGCATCGTCGCGTGTTAAATTATTCTTGTTTTTTTTTGCGTTGGATCGCCTTTTTTTTTTTACAGTTTAATCTGAAGTGATTGCGGTACTTTGTCATGCGGAGGGAATGTTTTATTCCGTTTCTATGACGCTAAAAAAAAAAAAGACCCAAGCAGCTATAGCACTCGCCGCGGTTGCTCAGTAGCTTTGGTGCTGCTCTGCTAATAACGAGGTCGCGGGTTCTTATCCCGGCCACGGCGGCCGCATTTCGGTAGGGGCTAAATGCAAAAACACCTCTGGGTACTTACTGAGTAGACTATAAATATGATCGCTTTGGCGGAAACAAGGAAGGACGGAAGGGAACAAGGGGAGCCCTTGTTCTCTTCCGCCCTTCCTTGTTTGCGCCAAAGTGATTATATATATGGCCTACTCAACAATATGAACCGACTAGCCCAGCAACATGTACTGCTGGATTACCTCTGTTTTTAGATTTAGGTGCACGGTAAAGATCTCCAGATGGTCAAATTTATTCCAGAGTCCACCACTGCGGCGTGCCTCATAATTAGACCGGGGTTTTTACACGCAAAACCCTACAATTGTTTTAAGTATGTATCTGTTTTTTGTTCTTTTGTGTGTGTGTGTGTGCGCGTGTGTGTGCGCGTGTGTGTGCGCGCGTGCGCGTGTTCGTGTGTGTGTGTGTGTGTGTGTGTGTGTGTGTGTTTGTGTGTGTGTGTGTGTGTGTGTGTGTGTGTGTGTGTGTGTGTGTGTGTGTGTGTGTGTGTGTGTGTGTGTGTGTGTTTGTGTGTGTGTGTGTGTGTCTTTACAAAAGGTCGGCTATTTATTAACTCGCTGCACGAAGCGCAACCGCAGAGCATTCCATCCTGCAAATCGAAAATGTTCCGCAAAAGAAAATTTCAAAGAAACGTATGACGGCGTAATAGAACTGTAGCCCAGTATGGAGACAATTAAACATTTTAGTCCTGTATCTAAGTCGCAGCCTTTCTTTATCGACGGTGTTGTTGGGGTGATGATCGCGCGCGATTGCTGGAGAGCCAAACAGATACTTAAAGGGATAGTAAAGAGGAATGTAACGTTAAGCTACATCTTTGTAAGCTCTATTACGCTTCCGCAAAGCGAAACAGCCATTCTTACCGTGAGAGGACACTTGGTAAGCTGTAATAGATGCAAGAAAGAAAAACGGGGAGCGACGCCACCTTGAAGTTCCTGCGTCAACTCGCCGTAACGCCATAAATTTTTATAGCATTTTCTGGAGTTGATATGAGTGTTTATTGATAGAGAAGGGTGACAGTGCACTCTGGAAAACAAAATAAGGCGCAGTATAGTAAATTTCTAAACACTTTCCTGCTCCAAAACGTTCCAAACGCCAGAAAAGAGCATGAAAATTCATTACGTCAGATTGAAGTACAGGCGCTGGGGTTTCTGCGTGACGTGTTTGTCCTTCCCTTTATTTTTCAGCAATATTCAATATTGTTCTACAAGATAAACAATAAAAGAGTTCTGAAAAAAGTTGTTCACCTGGCTAAGCTCAATGTTGCTCCTTCATTACTGTCCCTCTAAGCGCATCAATTAGT
Organism: Dermacentor albipictus; assembly: GCF_038994185.2. NCBI lineage: Eukaryota > Metazoa > Arthropoda > Arachnida > Ixodida > Ixodidae > Dermacentor > Dermacentor albipictus. The sequence goes on from NC_091821.1 coordinate 75,656,643, forward strand.
GAGCTTGGTCAGACGTAACAATCGACTTTTTTTAATGAATGGGCATGCTGACTTATGCAATTTGCCGGGCTGAGTGCATTCATTTTTATGTTCAGATTAATCATTTATGGCTCGTACGCACCAGTGACGGCGATCATCGTTTGTTGTTCTATTTACATTATTTTTTTATTTATAGTTACTGTTGACGCGAAGGTCATTACAGGGCGGGCTCAATACACAATGCATAAAGATTGTAAATATTCATATCAGCAATTGAATTTAACCACACGTTAACAAAAGCTAGCCACAGACCCCATAAATGCAAACACGAATGTCGAGAATATTACATTAAAGCAAAAGCTGAGATCATGGATTATAGATAAATCATGTATGCGCCGAGTAAACAGGAAAAGTCCCAAAGCAAACAAATAAATTAAAAGCCAGCCACTTCCACAATGTTATAGGAGAGAGAGACAAAAGAAAAAAAGAAAAAGAAAGAAGCTAGGCTGCAACCTTTGGCATAATTAATTATAACACTAGGTTTCACTATAACGCGTACCCGCTGTGGTTGCTCAGTGGCTATGGTGTTGGGCTGCTGAGCACGAGGTCGCGGAATCGAATCCCGGCCACGGCGGCCGCATTTCGATGGGGGCGAAATGCGAAAACACCCGTGTGCCTAGATTTAGGTGCACGTTAAAGAACCCCAGGTGGTCAAAATTTCCGGAGTCCTCCACTACGGCGTGCCTCATAATCAGAAAGTGGTTTTGGCACGTAAAACCCCAAATATTATTATTATTCACTATAACGCCAATTGCCGGACCAAAAAGAAGAAAGACGCAATACAAATTGGCTTAAAGAGTCTGATTGGATAATTGCGTAAGCTAGAAAGTTCCAATCCTCTATAGTTTGAGGGAAAACGAATATATGAATGGGTGAGGTCACGCTGTGTTAGGTTAAAGCCGTTCTTTATGAGAGCTTCTCATGGTATGAGATGAGCGCTGTTTTAAGTACAATTTAGTGTTTAAGTTGAAGGAACCACTACGTAACTAATACAGAAATTTTAGACTAGCAAACCTTCTGCTCTTGGAAAGCGCAAGAAGTCCCAGATCAGTTATCATATTAGTAACGGAATTTGTGCGTCTATATCTTGATAACGCGTGTAAAGCGAGCCGCTCTTCTCTGAACCTTTTCTGTTTTATTAACCTGGTATTTTTTCTATGGTTTCCAGATCACGCTCGCATGTTCGAGCAAGGATCGCACAGGGCTCAGATAGGCAGTTAACTTCGCCGTTATGGGAGCAACATTTAAGTTCCTTCTATGAAACCACAGTTTCTTTTCGGCTTTTGAACAAACATTGGTAATGTGTGTATTTCAGTTGAGATCTGAAGATTCAACAACGCCAAGATATTTAATGGGGTCAACTTGGGCTAGATGTTGCCCATCCACTAAAATATTTGAATTCGAGCATCTTTTTAGTTCTTTTAGTCGATCGTATACATACGATCGACTAAAAGAACTCGTACATGTATGAGTTATTAGTAAGGTTAATTTTCATATTATTTTCCGTGCACCACTACGTGAGATCTTGCAATGCGGAATTAAGTAAAACTTGGTCCTCGCGACAGCTTACATCTGAGTAAGACAATCGTCTGCAAATCAATGGAGCGTGATTTTAGAAGTAAACTTGTCTGCGATATATTTTATATAACATAACAACAGGACTGGGACGAGCACAAGAACCTGTGGTATACCTGAAGTTACGGCCAAAACATCCGATCTTGCACTGCTCACTTGCACTAATTGTGTCTATTAGTTAGGCAAGATTTGATTAATTCGGCTATTTCCAGGTTAACTGCAACATTCAACAGTTTTTCCACGAGTTGGTCGGGAGGAACACGATCAAATGCATTGGACAGGTCTAGGCAAATTGCATCAATCTGCCAAATTTTTGTTAAATGATTTTGCAAAATCATTAAATGTTTCAAAAAGCTGGGTGACTTTCGACAGTCTGAAGCCATGATTCCTAGAGGTAATTAAATAAACTTTTCGATATAGCATGTTCATTGCCATAGCGGTATTCATCATTGCTAAACATGTGCGCAAAATTGAAACGTTAGCCAGAATAAGTAGCATGTTGTCCCAAACTTCGACGTTCGGTGGTGCACTTGTGTGACTGTGGGGACAAGCCAACGCTCGGGCAAAAGGTCGACGTTCAGGCAGCGGTAGCGGTTTGACGAGCCGGTTTTTGCGCAAAAAAGAACCTGGCGGTCCCGTGCCGCCAACTTCCCAATAGGTGGTTGTCCTCCCAAGTGTCTGGAACTCCCGTATATATAGTTGCCAAGCACCAGGTCGGGAGCGCACTTGTACCTATTCTACTGTCGGGTATCCGGTGGCGGTACTCGTCTGCCACCCACAGCAGCGGTGGATGCTCGACTATTTTGCCAAAGCTGTGGTGGGGACAAGGGGCGCCCAGAGACCCTGGCAAATCTCTATAGGGGGATGACAACTCATATAAGCAAACGAGCTAGAGGTCGCAGTACATCACTAGCCATCAGAAAAAAAAAGCTGGCGGACTTCCGGTGGCACCAAGGTTCGAACCAGCCGCATACGAGGTGGACGCTCTACAATTTCACCACCGCTGCTGAGGCTATGCGCCTATTCCGTAGGGACGCCCTCGAGTTGCGGACAAACACCCCTTTCCAAGCGTTGAGGTCGCGTAAATACAGAGGACGTAGCCAGGTTCACGTTTGCGCCTATTTTACCGGTAGGTAGCTCGTGGCAGCACTATTCTGCCTCGCACAGTCGCGGTTGTAGTTTTTCAACAAGGCCGTCTGTGGTTGGACAAAGGGCGCCCAGAGACCACGCACAGGGTCCTTATAGTCTCCCTTTCGAGGTGCAATCCTCCACGAGTAGCCGAGCACCAGAACCTTGCAAGTTCAAGTGGTATAGGTACCGGTCTGTAGTTTACAACGTTATGCTTGTTTCCGGATTTATATACAGGTACTACTCTAGCAGTCAGTCAATCGTCTGGCAATGTCCCTTACTCAAGTGATGCTTTAAATATTAACGTTAAGTACTTGTCAACCCATTCTGTGTAGTGCCGTTAAAATGCATTCGGGATGCTATCCGGGCCAGCTGATATCGTAATAATGTCGAGTAGTAATGAGAGTATTCCCTGTTCTGATAAAACAACTTCCGGCATGTTTTATCGTCGTTCGCACTTTACAAGTGAGATATTGGAGAGCAAAGAATTTGACGGAACAAACACACAATGAAAGTGTTGATTAAATTCATTAATGATTCCCAAGTCGTCATTAATGGTGCATCCATCTACGTCGACGTACTTCAGTTTCACGCGATGGGGAAAGTGACACCAAAATCATTGTGGGGCCGTTTTCATGAATCCGGTTAGCCTCTGTGAACAGTAATCTTCTCTAGCAGACACTAATTCTTCCTTAAGAACTTAAGGAAGGCACGAAATTCCGGCTTGATTTCTTTTTATATACATTTTTCTACGTTCTAGCTCACGTTTTAGCTGAATAATTTCGCTATTTATGCAAGTAACGCTTGTTTACAGTTTTATTTCATCGCGGAATAAAATTGTTGAAGCAGTAATTAATAAGTATAACTGAAACTTAGCCCACAAGAGGTTAACGTCTGTTGCCCCATGGAATGAGTACGATAGCATCTCTAAAGAATCTAGAATCTAACGCCATCATCCTGAGCAAAATCATGTATACATATAGTTTGTTTCCTCTGGCTTCTGGAAACCATGACATGTCTTAAACAAAGCAGCACGAGATTCAGAAACGCATTCCTCAACAGACACATCGTACTCGGATAGGTTGCGGTTTATGAATGCCAAATCTAACAAAGATTATTTATATGTTCCGATCCTATAGTTGATTGCTGAACGATTTGTGCACGGTCATTACTAAAGGCTATATCCGACAATCCCTTGCAATACATAACTTCAGCTGAATCAATTCAGAGAGTATCCCATTGAATACCGGGAACGTTGAAGTCCCCCGCGATGATTACACGTGCATTAGCCGGAACGTTATTACAAATGTAATTCTTGTAATTCTGCATTCACATTAAGGGAAAGTGGGGTGGGAGGGGGGGATCTATAAACTACTGCGATAACAAAAAGATTTTGGTCGGACCATACTTTACCCCAAATACTTTCCGTGCCGAGACAATTTTTCAATGCTACAAGTTCTATGTCGTTTTTCAAAATAAATGCAACATCACCGCCACGCGTATCACGATCTTTTCGAATCAGCCTATATGCTGACATGAGTAATTCAGAATCACTAATCTCTGAGCGCAAACAAGTTTCTGTAACAACTACACCATCACGGTGATGCTGCATGCCAAGGTGTTCAAATTGAACTGCCTTGTTTGCGAGATTGCGCGGATTTATAAAAATCAAGGTGAAGTCCTTGGCTTCCGTTCCGCATCGTCACATTAATTCGTCGGTAACCGCCAGTGCCTGATCCACCTTGATGTGGCTTTTTTTACGTCAACCCAGACAAACGTTTCGCTTCGCTTACTTTGAAATTCCTATCATGCACTAGTCGAACCTTACTGCTCCTCTCCGTATTGCTTTAGCGATTTCCCAAAGATTTCTGCGTTTGTGCAATGTAGTCTGAGAGTAGACGTTTGATACAGAGATTCTGCTACCATTTAGCTTGTTTCTTTGAATATCTGTATTTTCTTTTGTAATCAGAAAATTTAATTATCGATGGTCGTATCTTAGCTTCTCGTTACTTATCCAGCCTATGTATTCTTTCGATCCTATTGACTGTTACGCCAAGCCGTGCCTGAAATGTATCGTGCACTGCTTTCTTCCTTAAGCTCGTCTCTGGTTTCACTGGCGTTCTCAGAAACGCCGAACACTACGAAGTTGTTTCGTTGATTGTGATCTTCGAAATTGATTAACTTTTGCTGCACTGAACGGTCATGAGACTTACCCGAAAGTTTCATATAGGGACAGAAGGTGGCACCAGAGGCGCCGGAATAAGTAGAAGGTGAGCAATCTGCCGTGCCAGGCTGCGCGAACATGCAAATCTTTCACGAGGAAAGGTGCCTCTCCCACATCTATTTCAGCACGTCTGTAGAGTGAACATGCAACGGGAACTTTTGGTAAAATAATTTAATGTGTGATGCATTTGCGTTTACATTAATCACGGCACCGCTTTGTAATTGACGTCGCCCTCCTGCCCCTTGGCAGCCTTCCTCGCACAAACTGTTTCGTGCGGCTGTCTCTATTTGCACTTTGTCTAGTTAGTTCGATAAGTGAGATGTATTTGGTTAGCTAGTTCAGTGTGTAAGTTATTAGTTGATTGATTAGTAAGTTCATTATATTTGCTTAATTATTATAGTTGGTGGGTTATCACTGAATAATTTTGTTATTTCAGTTAGCTAACTTAGTTAATCAGTCGGTTAGCTTTGTTAGTTACGTTATTTATTTAGTTTAGTTGGTGTATTAGTTATTATTATGTAATTAGTTTATTAGTTGAGTTGGTTTTATTACTGTAGTTTGTTACGTTACTTTTCATTAAGTTCAGTTAGTTAATATACCTGTTACATTAGTTAGGAAGCTAGGTTAGTTAGTTATTAGCATTATAATTAGTTTTGTAATTACATATTTGTTTGGTTAGTTAATCAGTTGGCTTGGTTTGTTAGTTTAGTAACTAGCTGACAATCTCCAATTGTTTTAGTAAATAATTAGTAACAATTTATAATAAGATTAGTAATTTGCTAATTCGTTTAATAAGTAGTTTAATAACAGGTGGTTAGCTTTTCTAGTTAATAAACTACCTACTTGTTTGGTCAGTTAATCAGTTGGTTAGCTCTGTTAGTTTGAAACGCAGGTTTTTTTTTACGCCCAATTACATAAAAGTGGGACGTGAACTTGCTCTGCAGACGGTTTCTAACGACGAAGTAGTACAAGTGTACAATTTGAATTTTGAATTAACCGACTGTTGCGAACTCAGTTAAACCTGGAAATGAAAGAAGGCGTTGTAGTTGTTTCGCAATTTTTCGCGTTTTAAATTTCTGGACACTGTACATAAACAGGGCGGCGATTCCCACGTTCTGTCCACGATATTCACACGCCGATGCAGGCAGTCGACCCGTGCGCAGTAGCGAGCGTACGCACAGAACACCTGTGGCGTCCGTATACGGCGCCTGCCTCCAGTCCACCTTCTGCTTGCGCCAGCGCCGCGGTGCGTCAACTGCGAGCGCTATGTGAGGCTCTCCCACAGCATTACGAGGAAGTTTCATGACCAGATGAAAAGTATTGAAGTACCCTAGCTGAACTAAGTGTAGTTTCCCACGCTTTACACATTCCATTCCAGTCGTTGTATGTTTCCTTCGTTTTTTCTCTGCACTCGAAAGCGTTTTCCATTTCATTTATCTTCTCATTACATGGATATATTTGCTTAGAAATAGTGTTTCGGCTGTCCTTCACTTACCTGGCGTCTTCCCTTAGCGTTTTTTTGACCTTTGAGAAGCTCGTCTAACTTTCTCAAAGGAGGGTCCAAGGTTAGGTTAAACGTCCGCGGTACGCATCAATAGTATCGAAACACGCCACAACAGATTATGAACGCACACTTTAGGACACGGCAGAACAATAATGAACCTGTCGTCACTTCAAGAGCACTTTTCGTGCTTACTAACCTGCAAAAACAGAAGAGGTTGAGGCGCCTTCATTCATGCTGGCTTTGTCGTGCGCGCGCGGTGGCTCGATTTACGTAGCCGATGCTGTGTGTTGTCGCCGCTCCGATAAATGTTGTCCGATACACATGCGCCGATTCGTCCGAGGTAAGAGCTGGCCATGCGGTCCGCCATGATCGATGAATGTCTTGGTTGGAAGCGATGAAGCACTTGCCTGAGGTTTGTCTCCAGGTGTACGCGTCGGACAGGAATGCCTGTAAAAACAGGGAAAGCGGTTGAGGCACCTTCATTCTTAGGGCTTGGCCGAGCCCGAAGCCAGGAGAATGATTATACCACACCATGTCGTTTATTTCCGCTAATTCCGCGCAAACGGTCGACATCCGTCAGCTCCCTGTGGTTAAAATATTTGACAAATTATAAGCTGGAAGGTTAAGCCACATCTTAAAGACGAGGCCTCGTTGCTCTTGGCCGATCTTCGCACCAACAATTTATCGCCCTGGCCTCGCTGCTATAGTTTCACGTGTGTGTACATGTTTGCTATATCTCGCTCGGCTATTACCACGTCAGGTTTAACGTACAAATTATTTTGTTCCTTGCAGCCTGCCATACTGTTCATTAAATTTCCTTTATTTCTTTTATTGCTTTAATATGTTTGCACCATTCAGAAGTATCAGGTTGCATGTTCTGTTCTCCACAGTGTAACAAAGGTCAAATTAATATTTTATAAAATCGCATTTTACGTGTCAGATCTGTGCTGTTTGATGATACGCACATGGTTTGCAGCAGTCGTTACAATTATTAAAGTGCGCAGCGCACAAACGTCAGCCGCTCGGGTGGGAACAACACTTCGTCATAAAAAGCAGCCACGAAGTTCTGTTGGGTGTATACAGGAATCATAAGCGGGCCCGGCGAGGAAACGTAAAATGCTGGCCGCGCATTGTTCAGTTTCGCAGAGCACCGCCCGAGTCGCGAATTGACCGCGTGTCGGTCCTCCCTCCTGTTCGCATTCTGATTACTTCCGCGCACGCCTGCACTGGGCGCCTTCGATCCGGCGCATAACTCACCGAAAATGAAAGAAAGCAAATTTATCGGCGTCCGCATCTCCGTACGGCGAACGAGTGCCGACCGCGTTCGGCCAGCCGCTCTCGCAGAGACGCCACCGGTTTGCGCGCAATTGCAGAGGAAGTGCTGACACGCCCGCAGAGGAGGCGATTAATTCTTGAGGCTACCGACCAGTCGAGCGCGTGCTGCCGTCTGGCCGGGGCGCGCCCACGCCGCCGTGGGAACGGCGACTGCCGGGCGCCCCGTCGTTACCATCCTCCGTGGCCCACGTCGAGCTAAGGGTGCAGACAGCAACGCCCGCTGGAACGTAGAGCACAGGCTGCCGGGAAACAAGGTTTCGTTCACTCCTGTTGTCGGGCAGCGACGGATACCCAGCTCTCCGATGCGTCGACACTTGGAAATAGCGGGACATTCGCATTGAAACGTGTTACAGCTTACGCTTCGGACACGCAGGAGTATATTAATACGTAAAGCGAGCTGGGACGATAAAGAGTAGTACGGTCATATTTGGATGCAAAAGCGTTGTGCCAGCTCCGTGGGTATAGACACGGCTGCATACTATCAACTTCCCTGTCTTCCATTTACTTTTCTCTCTCGCTCTCTCGTCATCAAAGCCCCAGCGCTGATGTACCGCGCTATAGCAGTCGGTCTCTCGCTGTCCGCTGTCCCGATTGCCATGAAGCCACCAGACCGAAAGCCCACCGCCTCGTCTGGAAGTGCCATGCTCACGCACCAGCCAGACAATGCGACGCACACATTTCCAATGCGGCCACTACCATCATCGCCACCCTGCAGCTGCGATGATTCGATCCGTCCGCCTGGTGACTCGGCCCTACGCAAGGAAGGGAGAGAGGATAGGAAAGGGGGTGCGTTAAAGAACCCCAGGTGATTAAAGTGAATTCCAAGTCTCCCACTATGGCGTGCCTCGTAATCAGTTCGCGGTTTCGGCACGTAGCAACCCCAGAAACGAATTTATTTTCTACTCACTCTCTCTCTCTCTCTTTCCGTCGATATACGTCGACTGGTCGCGCCTGCCGCCGTGTGGCGCCAAATAGAACGTGCGTTTCTCTCTGCAGCTCGCCGGTTTCGAAATGCAAGTGACGTCTTTAATTCCGTTCTATGGGGCCACTTCGCTTTGCGTGCGCGTGTGTCGACTACACCTCCTTTCTGCATGCACTTACTCACTGTGTTTCACGCACTTCACATTTACAGTCACATTTCATATTCACATTCACATTTCACATTCATATTTACCTTCTTCGCGTCCACGACGACTGTGTGAGCTTCAGCTCGAGCAACCGCAGACAAAATATTCAATTTCCGCCCCTATTAGCTTTCAACCCACGTGCAATGCATGCAGTTGGGGCTTCGAAAGGTGCGCTGTGCAGTGCGCGCGAATTTCGAACGCCGGCAATCGCCTGTCCATTTTATTCCAAGTTAATAGGAAAAGGCCGCGCCTTATTTTCTTTTTTTTTTTTGCTTGTTTCCCCGTGGTGCTTCGGACGTAATTGTAGTAAGTGCAACACTGTTTACTTTCCTTACTCTGCAAGTTGTTTTTCAAGTACTTGCGTTATAATGTATACAATAAAAGCAAAGCGTTTTATTGTAGGTAATAATACGTCAAGCGTGTCAATGCTGAAATGTTTTTTTACTGCTTTCTTTTTCTTTTGCGTTTATTTCGTCATTCCAGTTTTCGATGATGCCCAACTGTTATCGAAGGGCCGGTCACAAGTTGACAACTGTTTCAATTTCATCAAAGTAAATCGGTCTCAAAAAAATAAAGTAGCTTTACTTCAAAATGACGAATTTAGAGAGGATCAAAGAATACCACTCTTCGATTGATGGGAACAGCTGGAGTTCCTTAGTGCGGCCAACCGAGAGCCATGCGGAGCCCTTAGATGTGGTGCTTGCGAAGCACTAGCGCGGTTATCCCACGGGCGCATGAGAACAAGCCGCGTTCTGTATATCTTACGGCTGCCCATATCGTTGCCCCTCCCTCTTTTCTTTTTTTTTTCCTTTCTTTCATTTTAGCTTCCCCTTTCTGTCTTGCGGGGCTGTTTGCGCCCCGCCAACGGGCACCACTGATTGGACCGTGGATGGAAGCCGCGGTTGATGCCTCATTAGTAGAGAGAGCGTGATCTCAAGGAAGGGCCAAGACCGACGATCCCTGCTTTGCATCCCGCTCATTAGCACCTGCGCGCTTTCTCCCCATTCTGCTTCTGCCTCTTTATTCCTGGCAAAACACCTTCTCCTCCGCTACCCCGTCACGCGGTAGAAGGGAAGCTTAGCTCGGGGCAGAGGCCGGCGGCTCGTCTTCTGCTCTACTGATTTCAAGCTTCTTTTTTTTTTCCGCTTGCCTCGAAGAGGCTATTTCAATTCATCCGCATCAGCGCCTACTTACCAAATCGATTTTCTAGCGGTGGTCGCCAAGGTATACAAAAAGATGCAACACAGCTGTGTTCTTGGGTAGGGGTGAAAGAAATAAGCGTGCGCCGGTATAAGCACCTCTGGCGGACGCTCGTGAGGTGATCTCACCAGAAAGTTTGCACAGAAGCAGCTTTGCTTTGATAAGAGCTCGAATTTGCGTCGTGTCTCGTATGCTCCTGCAGTGCCGAACGCGGTCTGTGATGTCTTGGCACCAGAGCTGTTCTGCGGCCTCTTGCAACCGCAAAGCCTGGCTGTCACATTTATAGCACCTCTCCTTTTTGTGCGGCGTTGTGGGCTGCACTTCATCGTTTCTATTACACGTGGTAGCTTATATGCAAGCCAGAAGTGAACCGGCTGTTCTGTGAAGTGCCTGTCGGCCCCGTAACGTTACAGAGGCGTTAAAGAAAAAAAACTAATTACAATTAATGAAATAGCTGTCATTGTATTCGCGTATCATCCAAGCAATTCCAGGGCCAAGCATAACACCCCCCCCCCCCCCCCCTTACACAGGATAGAGGAATAACCCAGTAACACTGGACACAGGAACACTGCTCCACACAGTGGAACAGCATGGCCACTTGTGAAGTGGAAATAAAAAACGGCCAGCAGAGTCAGTCAGCATTCACAGTCGCATAAGTCACTGTAGCCATTGGCTGGAGACACTCCTAACCAATAGGATTAGGATCCGCGCAAGTGTACCAACCTCAGTTTCACCGAAGCTTTCCTAACATGAATGGTTCACCAACGCCTGCGACCGGAATCGCGTAGAATTTGTCCACTGCACCCCCTTATATGGCCTTCCATAATAGATGGGCCTTCAGATGCGGCCCGCGTTCTAGAAGGGTACACACATTATATCTCGCTGCAATTTAAAACCGCCTGTACTCGAAATAGAGTACGTACCTAATTCCCTATAGGCCGCCACACCGGCAATATGTATAGTGCTAAAAGAAAACAGGTCCTTTCATATCGCCATCAACAGCGCGGTAAAAACTGCACTGCCAGACGCAGTGCAGCCTCGAATCTTCTGCTCCACCACGGGACGCAATACCAGCCACATTGAAGCAAGGACCATGTGGGTCGGAGTGCAGCCGAAACACCACCGTCACGTTCAGTTCCGCTTGCGCGAACCTGGCTGAAAGTTCGGGGAAGGTACACAACCCCTTGTGCAGGCTAGCGTACACCCTTCCTTACGTCAGGCCACTCTTCTCTCCACTATTTTGGTAGTTGACAGGCAGTGGCGTAGCCCAAAATTTTGTTCGGGGGGGGGCTATGCCACCGGCCCAATATGTATATATATATATAGATATATATATATATATATATATATATATATATATATATATATATATATATATATATATATATGTGTGTGTGTGTGTGTGTGTAGCTGAACGTTTCTCCCTGCAACCACTTCAGCAAATTTGAGGAGGTTTGTGGCATTTAAAAGAAAAAGTTTAATTCTAGTGACTACTGGCTTCGAATTTTTCATTTAGGAGGTCAATTATTTATTAAAAATTGGCCAAAATTGAAAATTTTCGGCAAACGAAACTATCAAGTTTAAAACTCCGTGACTCAACAATGAAAAATGATATCACAATTCTGTGAATTGCATCTAATAGTACATCTACAGCGGACAAAATAAATATGTTACACATGAATCTCAAAAAAATTTAGTATTGTGGAAATACGGCTTTTGCAGAACCCTTGTACACAACGTAACCAATTAACGTAAGATACAAATTGACACAGCATACTTGTCCGCTTTGACTGTTATAATAAATGCCGTTTACAGAACCACAATATCTGTTCTTCATGCATAGCTATTAGTTTGTAAACGCCGTGCTTCTATTTTTTCAAACTTTCGAATTTTCCAAAATATTTTAAACAAAATTCAGGCCCTAAATCGAAGTTCTGTTTCCAACAGACACTAGGATTTAACTTTCTCTCTCAAATGCAACCAATTTCAATAAAAGCGATTAGCAGGATTATCTCAGAAAAGCGTTTCTGCGTTTTACAAGTATTTGAATAGGCCGCGTCGGATTGGGCCCGAGCTAAAGCTTCCTCTTAAACAATTTATCGAGGGATCAAATACATGAATAATAACTGCATTGTCATTGCCAAAGATGCTGCAAACGAATTCTTGAAAGCTACGCTCTGTAAATACAAGTAAAATATGTATTTTTTTCATAAAATATTATACTCGTATGTGCCAAAAATTGTGCCCAACATAGCTGACGTCAATGCTTCCATGTTTTTTGTCTATTTATTAAGTAAAGAAAATATCACACGAACTTTAGAACTATATCAGTTCGAAACCAGGAAAGCAGTGCATGCCGCTGATATGAAAAATTAAAAGGCAATGAACTGAACAAGTTGAGAACAAATATCGTAATGAAACTTTGTCATTCAAGAACCGTGCTGACATTCTTGTATATATGCAATGGCCAGTGAAAAATCTCAATGACGCTGTCGTTTGTTCCATTGTATTACGCAGGAGTAGCTGTCCCTTGTCGTGTATCGTGAGTAATTGCACCGAACTTATAGTCGCGACAGAGAGCACGTATAAAAAGCAGGAGTTCTGCAAGATATATGAGGGCAAGTCAAATTTAAAAGTAGTCTTCATGAGAATTTAGACATTTGTCCTATTGACTAACGAGTTGCGTGATTACCGTCTTATAAAACTCCTTGGGTTGCTGCTTCAAAAAATCTGTATCTGGTTCCCTTGAGCTGTTTTTTCGGTTGCCCCAAAATGTAGAAGTCGCAAGGGGACAGGTCTGAGCTGTATGGCGGATGTTGCAGCGTTTCCCACTTGAACTTTGCCAGTTTTGTATTAACCACATAAGCGACGTGGGGACAGGCATTGTCGTGGAGCAAGATGACCCCATTCGTCAATTTTCCACGTTGTTCGTTCTTGATTGCGACACGCTGCCGTTCTGGCATTTCACAATATCGGAAACAATTGATAGCCTCTCAAGATTTAGCAAATTCTATCAGTAATGGACCCTGTCGATCGAAAAAAAAGTCAACAACACCTTTCCAGCGGAAATGATGGCCTTTACGTTCTTTGGGCGTGGTAAATTCGAATGTTTCCACTGTAAGCTTTGCCGTCGTGTTTCAGGCTCGTAGTAGTGGCACCAAGGTTCGTCCCTGATCACAGTTGCAAACAAGAAGTCGCCATGCTCATTGTGATACCCGGTCAGATGAGTCAAGGCAGCGCGAAACTTCTTCGTCTTCTCGCGATGTATAAAAATCTTGGGGATCTATTGCGCACCAAAGAGCCGATAGCCGAGAAGCTCATGAATTATGGCGTGAACCGAACCGTGACTGATGTTCAGACGGTCTGCCAGTTCATCGATGCTTATCCTCCGTTCTTGTTTCAGCAGCTCATGAACCTTTGAAATTGTGTGGGGGGTGATTGCACGATGGTTATAGCCTGGTCTTGGAATGTCTTTGCAACGTCCTTTGAACCGTTTGCTCCAACGATTCACAGTGGTCAATGAAATGCAGTGTTCAACGTACAGGGCAGTCATATGGTGATTACTTTCTGTTTTGGAAACACCTTCAGCTGTCAAAAACTTCGCGACACCGAGCTGTTCAACTTTTGAAGTGTCCATTATGTGACGCAACCATATTCAACCCAGTGTATGAGAGCATTAAAGAATATTTATCTTCACACCTGCGTGTCACTTTTGTAAATGAGACATGCCGTTCTCCTACGCGCATGCCTCGCAGATAATGAACCGAACCATTATTGCGTGGTTAGGGTAGGCTCACTTTCATTTGACTCGCCCTCGTACATTAGAAATGCAAAGATACAATGGGATATGCAAATGCGAAAATACTGCTTGATAAAGAACAAAAAAGTGTCACTGGAAACAAAGTTCACTGCATGTATACACAAAACCTCGCAACAAGATATTTAAGTATACGTATAAGTCTCCTATGAGTCTATGTATGTAACTGTATAAGTTAACTGTATATAATGCGTCTAATAACTGTATAACTGTAATAACTGTATAATGCGTACATAATACTGTAATAAAGAAGTAGCTGTATATAATGCGTCAAACAATGCAAATAAACATGTTGCACAATCATAGATTCACAGAATCCTAGATTCCGCCCCCATTCCATCCACTCCCCCCGATGTATTGCGCGCGACGGAAGGCGGCGCGCTTGCTCCCCGCTTTTCTCCTTTGCGCACACAAGACTGAGTCACCATCGTCGGCTCACCCATTCCACCTCCCCTCCTACGCTTTCACTCGCACATACAGCATGCAGCGCGTGGTCACGATGTTATCACCCTTGGACTTTATACGAAACATGAGGGCGATGGCAGGAATGCGCCTGGAGTGTCCATATAATTGCTTTCGAAATAATATAATAAACGTATCCGGCAACTGAAGCGTCCCGTCGCCCATTACTTTCCGCAAAAGAAGTATCAAAATCGAACTTTCACCATGCGACAATTCGCTGCGCCGCAAAAATGTATTTTTTTTCTGTGAGGCGGAGGCACCGAAAGGAAAAAGAAACGCATAGGAAAGTATCTTGGCCAGAATCTAATGCCTACTTCGGGCACCTAATGGGGCTACGGAAGGAATACCGAAGAAAACATGAGAGGCTTGGTCCACTGAGAACCATACGCATACTGCTCAGTAGCCTACAGCGGCGAAAGAAGACTTTCCGGAAAGGTTCCGCTCAAGGAATGCGGTGCAATCCTTCGAGTCCCCACAGTGATGGCGGCAAGCGACCATTGTTTTTTTTTTTCTCGTCTGCTAGCCAGAAAGCGTCCAAAACTCTGTCCGGTGAAAATCCACTCGGCCAGAGCAAACCGAACGCGCACCAAAGTGTACCGCACGGTGGTCGGGGCCATACGAGAAAAACGTATGCGCTCTGGTTGGCTCTGGCAGCACGCGGTTAGGGTAGCGAGAACAAAAAAAAATCGAAGAGGCTCAATGTGTCCTCGCGAATAAACGTCAAAGTAGAAAAAATAAATAGGAACGTATTTACTTTGGCTGGCTTGAGTGTCTTGACATGGATGTTCTGGCGTAGGTTAAAAAAATGTTTATATTTTTTTATCTGACATGACGGCACAAATGAACCACCCCAACGCTTCGTCTCATTGGACCTCGCTGCCTGTTTGTCAACTCGTCCGCTAGTGTGTTGATTTGGCTTGTCTCGTTGTATGTTACGATGTAAGACTTTAGAAAAATCAATAGACATTTGGCGTCAAATGTTTATAACAACATTAAACCCACAAAGTTCCGCAATTGAAAATCTAAAGCACAACTTTGGAAATGTCAATGCACCTTTCACATCAAGAGCTTATGATATTTATACCCATAAAGTTTCGCAATTGATATCCATGCGCTCCACAGATTCCGTGGCCTCAGTGAGATGCCGCGGCGAGCCCGCTCACCATCAAAGCGCCCTCGAAACTTTGTGCTCGGATGGGGCTGCTTGGCGTTATGTGACTTCCGGTGTATGGGCGTTGCCACGAAATCCAGCCAGAGTTTGCAATCTTCGCGGTTAAATGTCTTTTCGAGCGTCAAAAAGACATTCTAGACAAAATCCAGAGTGATTTCCGGCGCCGGTGGTCACTTTGGTCGGCGGTGCATGGACAGCACGAAAAAATTTCGGGGGGGCCTGAAGCCCCATAAGCCCCCCCCCCCCCCCTGGCTACGCCCCTGTTGACAGGCACGCAGACTTTGCTGCATTTGCGATCAAGAGACTAGGACCGTTGCAAAAGAACAAAACAAGGACATGATGCTACCTTTTACTTTCTGTTTCCTTTGACGTTTTGTTACTTCCCCCTCGTTTCTTATATTTTTTTGCGAGATTCCTGAACTTGCAGTCAAGCTTACCAACGCAACGCTTCCTTCTCCAACTTATTGCTCTGCATCGATCAAGTCAAAGAAGCGAGACCCTCCGGAGACCGGCCTGCGAGAGAGACATCAAAGCTTCCTGGGACCCCCAACTTTCCAAACACAGGGCACTACAAAGCCAACAGCACTAGACAACGACTCGATTCAGATCAGGCATATTGGCATACTCTCTTCCTCGTACGCATTCCCTCCGTCATCATGTTGTTAAAGAACGTTATGATAGCCTTCTCAAATATATTTTGTTATGTATAGCGCGCCCCGCATCGAGGCATTAACTGGCCACAAGCGCTCTCATGTTGCAAGTTATTATCATGAAAAGGTGCGCATCTAGTTAGTACACGCGATTGTGGTGTGCAAACGCACTTTATTCGATGCAAATAAATTTCTCCAGAGTGATTTTACACGAAGTAATATTGTGCGCACTTACACCGTAGAATAATTTACATCTGTGAAAGTAAAGAAACGGTG
This sequence comes from Dermacentor albipictus, assembly GCF_038994185.2. NCBI lineage: Eukaryota > Metazoa > Arthropoda > Arachnida > Ixodida > Ixodidae > Dermacentor > Dermacentor albipictus. The sequence goes on from NC_091821.1 coordinate 75,673,151, forward strand.
TAAATTGGTCTATCACTCGCACCCTTAGATCCAAAGAGGGTGCAAGGGTATATATGAGTTACAAATTTACACCCTTATTCGCTTTTAAGGGTGTAAATTATTCTACAGTGTGTCCTAAATGAAGTAACAGAAAATTGCACCTTCGTAGCCCTCGAGCATGGGGACTCATCTACGGAAAGCGAAATACATGCTGAATAAATGCATAAGAACATTCACACGTACTCTGCTCTTTGTTTTCAAGGATTCGGTGTTGTTCGTGCAGTATTTTCGACAGTCAGGCACGTTCTCGAAGTTTGTTGCGTTAATTATGTGTGCGTAAGGAACGTGTAAATTAGAAATTCAGGTGTGCTCTCTCGAAAAATGTTTTACAAGTTTGCTATTTCATAGGAGGAGACTCCAGACTTGAAGTCTTGATTGTTTGATTGAAATAAACTCTCTCTCTCTCTCTCTCTCTCTCTCTCTCTCTCATTATTTCTCTGAGTGTTTCAACCGACACAGCTTTCTCGCACTCCTAAGTACGAGAGCAATGCTTGGTCCTGCTGCTTCTTTTTGCTGCTGTTTCTTCCTCTGCAGGCATTAACAAAATATTACTGTATGTATCTACAACCAAATGAGCGAAGCATAAATGAAATTACGGAAGCCCTAAGGCCAAATTACACATGCGCTTGCCGGCGTGTGAATGCTCGCGCCCATGCGCCTTGCGTTCGCCGCGCCTCGCGAGGAATGGCGGTTTGAACCTGCAAAACGCGCACCAGCGCACGCCCACTTGGCTCACTAATTTCGCCTTGGGAGACATCGTTTCGTAATGTTGTGAGGCAGCCAAAGCACAGATATTTGTCTGGAGAAGATATCTGTGCTCGCACCACGCTTCGACGCGTACGATCGGTTCCCCACCGTCTGCGCATGCGCAGGCGCGCCGGCGCAAGCTTTGGCGCGCCGGCAAGCGTACGTGTAGTTTGGCCTTTGGAATTAAGCAGCGCTATGTTTATTTTTATTTTGGCCTCACTATAAATGTCCATATATTGTAAAGATGTAGGTAGTTTAGCCGCAAAGTCTTTATGGTTTAAGCTGGAAGTGCAACTTGGGTAACACTGTAGGTCTTCATCGAAGGTATGCTGTCGGCATCTACCAGGGGGCTAGAGGAAGGGGGGTCGGGGGGAGTCGGCAAGTTCTAATGAATCCTTCTGGAGCGAGTCGCCCTGATGTATGCGCCAGTGACGTCACCGTAGAGGCATCCTTTGCAACGTTTAGGACTGCGACTGTTTCTCGCGTGTCCTCCACAAACAGGGGCGGCAAGGCAAACGGAGCGCCGTCGTGCGTGCTTTATTGACGCGTGCTATTGCGTGCGTGCCGTGAGCATGACGCACGGGCAGAACCGCGCCTACGAAGTACGACCGGGCAGGCTGCGGGAGCGAGAGAAAGAAGCAGAGGAGCAAAAAGGACCTGTACACTCTGTATGCGGCGCTTTAACTGCGCCGATTACATCACCAGGCTGCGCCATGCAGCCTGCGCGCGCGGTGTGACGCAGTTCGGCCGCCCTAATCAGTCTACCGGTGTCGTGTGCCCCTCGGTACTGCTACACTCCGCGAGCGGCTTCTGCAGGGGTGCTCGAACGTCCCGATTTGCAACGCTCGAAAGGGGAAGAATCCCTCCTGCCCTCGCCTTTTTTTCGGGTGCCGGTCTCCGTTGGGACAACGGAGGAATTCCCCAAACGGGACCTCGTCGCCCGGCGCCCGTTTCGGGGAGGGGCAACACGTTAGAAAAGACCCGGTAGAAACTCGAACCGTTAAGCTCGCAGGCAGGCGCTGCGCCCCACCATGGTCGTCAACCAGATCGCGCTCCAAACTCCAGCCACGTAAAGCTGTGGACTGTGCGTGCGTGAACTCGAGGAATCCCTGAGCTCGTCGATGGTTGGTCCCTTCCGTGCGGTCCGATGGCGACTGGATGAATTATGAATGCTCATTTCGTCACCGGAATGCAGACCGAGGACGTCGCGTTTTTTCACCTCCCTTTCCCCACCCCGCACCGCGCATCCACCACTCTCTCTCCACAGCCCTGTCGGCTGAAAATGGCATGCTCCGCGCAAGCTGCGGTGGCATAAGGTGACTTCAGCGCATCTGGGGACCTTCGCGGGACATTAAAGGTTCGTTTTATTGTCCGTAGATCTCTGCTGCCTCTGTTGTGCTTTTCATTTTGGCTTCAGGCGTTGACAATTACTTGTACTCATCGTGAGGGACCTATGTGCTAGTGTTCTTTTTTTTTTTGCTCTGCATTTTGTTTTCGTTAACGCCAGTCCCCAGAGGGAGCTGGTGGCGTCGGCAGGAAAAGTTCGCAGCAGTGGGTCACTGGGAACTGATGAGGCTTGCTTTGATGGATGTTCGTAGCGAGACAGGTTTCCATTTACCTTTATTTGCATTTTCCTTCTTATCGAAGAGCCAGCTCATCGACGCAAAATGACGTTTTCCCTTAAGTTTGTATTTTGCGCCGTGATGCTTGTGAACGCTCAGGTACTAAAGAAATTGGTAAAACCAGGGTGAACCATGGTGAAGTGCCACGGACAGTTTGGCCAACGTTATCATGAGAGCGCCTGACTTTGTCCAAATGGTCCAAATGTTATTAGCGAGCAGACGTCAGGTCGTGTCGCTGGCTGCGTTGGCAGTCTGCAAAAGCTAAAATTGAAAATAAAAAGACTGCCGTAGGGCAACGCCTTCCTAGGCGGTGACTTTACATTAGGGGAGGTTCATAAAGCACGAAAAAACTCGCCCCACATTTCGCTTTTCTGCTCATTCGGCTAGTTTGCTACATTCTAGCTCTTCTACATCGACAGATATTTCGGTCTCTTGGGGCGGCACGAGCTACTGCATTTATTTTAGTAATGATAACAAGCAGTGCTTAATAAACACAATTACTATCATACGGGAGACTAAATCATATATCGTACAACAGTGCAGTTCACAAAGTCAACGAGACGTAGAGAGAGAAACAATCACGGGGCCAGAAAGACAACTCGAACTCTGCCCGCTGGCTGCCCATCATAGGGGAGAGGAGAAAAGAGGGCTAGAAAGAAGCTGGAATGGCAAAACAAGAAGGTTTAGTTTCTATGAAAGGGACGATACAGTTCAGGCGCTCAAGGTCAGATTGGACCAATAGTTCTGAAAACACTGCGCGAGCAAGAACTGTTGACCAGCCCTGCGGCGCTCGTGCCCACACAACCCGTTGCAGCTTTCCTTATGCTGCGTATTTCACGGACAGAAGAGAGGACTGACACTCCCAGTGAGCTTTAGAGTGCCGACAATTCCGCAGCGCCTCTAATATGCAGCCCGGTGACAACTCGCTCATGTCACGCACGATCTGCATTTGTAACCTTAAGTCATAGCTGTGTACACTGTAAAAAATTTAATGTAAAGAAAGAAAAAGCAAACGCAGGAAATGAAAAAAAAACTGAAATTATGGGGTTTCGCGAGCCGAAATCGCGATTTGATTATGAGCCACGCCGTAGTGGGGGACTCCGAAAATTTGGACAACCTGGGGTTCTCTAACGTGCACCTAAATCTAAGTACACCAGTGTTTTCGCATTTCGCCCCCATCGAAATGCAGGCGCCGTGGCCGGGATTCGATCCCGCGACCTCGTGCTTAAAAGCGGAAAATTTATACTACAGAAAATGTCTTTCAATGGAAGAAACAGATTATTTCTCTTCAAGAAATGACTTTTTCTTTTTATGGTCAAAGACAGACTTTTTTCTCGATTTTAATAGCGTTAGTCCTCATATGGTAAAGGGGAAGACTTCTCATCCTTACCGCCGTATTCACAAACCAACCTCACCCTTATCTTTAGTGTTCCTTACCTTTTCGGCTCCTTAACGCGTTTCAAGAACAGACCTTGCCCTCAGCGGCCCCCTTAAGTCCAACTTAAGTTCGCGACGGGGGAGCCTCCTTAAGGTAGCATCTGAGGTGCCTTAACGGCTCCTTATCCATTCCAACATGGCGGCGCGCTACGACGACAGCTTCAGCGAGTTCATCGATTTTGTGAACCGTGCGGAAGAAATCGAGGACAACCAAGCCTACAGTTTTGCGCAGCCATTGCAGCGGAACCTTAGGGATCGCCAGAATCCCATGGAGGTGTTCAATGATGTGGAGTTTTTAGCGAGATACCGTTTCTCGAAGGCAGCTGTGCTCGAGCTGCTGTCCGTGTTGCCGCTGCATCAAAACACGGACGGACGTGGTTGCCCTGTGCCGCCGCTGTTGCAACTGCTCGTGACACTTCGTTTTTACGGCGCGGGAACTTTTCAGGTAGTGTCAGGAGACCTGGTTAACGTGTCGCAGCCAACTGTTTCCCGTGTTGTCACGCGGGTGTCTACAATGATTGCCGGAACACTGTTCCCTGCGCTTGTCAAGTTCCCCGACACGGGGAAAATGCATGAAGTCATGCACCAGTTTTATAAGAAGGCGAAGTTTCCCAGGGTAACTGGTTGCATTGATTGCACCCACGTGCGGATCAAAAGTCCAGGCGGAAACGACGCCGAAGTATTCAGAAACAGGAAGGGATATTTCTCATTCAATGTACAGGTAAGTGAAATACGCGCTCTTTTATGCGGCAGACAGAGGCACTTCTTCAAATATCTTAGTTTTTAGAAGTCTTTACAGCATGGGCTTGTCTTGTTTTTAGCCCAATTCAGGTTGAGCTAACAGGGCAAAAAGAAAAAAAAAACAAGAGGCCAAGACGAGAATGTCTCTCTCTCATTTTTTTCTATTTCCTCACCCAGAGTTGCGTAAAAAACGTGTCTCTGTCGCTTTTTTTCCCGTTTACTCAACGAGACTTGCGCTAAAGATTCTTCCAGACAGAAATACGGCCAATACAGTAATGCGCTGCCGTTGCTACTGCTTGTCAAAGCTGCATTTCCTCTATGGTAGTGGTTACCGTTGTTGTGCTTTTTGACCTACGTCGGCCTCCCATTACAATGGTAATAAACGCAGCAGGGAATAAACAAAAATGTGCGTGACTTGGCGAGTGTATCAGGTTGCGAGCTCCATAAAGCTAAACATCTGCTTCACTCAATTTTCTCCAACATAAATTTATAGTAATCCATTAATGTTAAAATAGGAGAGTTTTTAGGACGCACTTGACCGCTATTGTAACAAGGACATTGCTGGTACTCTTCATATAAACTTGAAAAATTATCTGCAGGTAATAAAGAGCATTTGCAAAAAAATCAAGTTCATTCTTTTTTCGGCGTGTTTGCAGGCTATCACAGGACCTCAACTTGAATTCTTTGATTTGGTTGCAAGCTGGCCGGGCTCAGCCCACGACAGCAGAATTTTTGACAACAGCAGTGCAAGAGCTCGATATGAAGAGGGGGCTATACCTGGCGTACTCCTTGGAGACATGGGGTATGCTTGCCGACCATACCTCATGACACCAATAAAAAATCCCGGAAGCACAGACAGCCCAGAGTACAGGTGTGTATGACTGCACGATCACAGTAACATAGAGCAATACACGAAAATATGCAACATCTTTTTATTCAGGTATAACAAGTCTCAAATCCGGACACGGAACACCGTCGAAAGGGCTTTCGGCATCTGGAAAAGAAGATTCCCATGCCTTGACATGAAATTACAAATAGAAACAAAAACATCTGCCATTGTCATCACGGCGTGTGCAGCTCTGCACAACTTTGGCCGGAACCGCCAAAGTGATGAACTGCCTCCTGACCCATGCAACGTTCAGCAACCCTCCCCAGCTTCACAAGCTCAAGGACCACAGCCCGTTGACTCAGCGAGTGGCTTCAGGACACGAGCACGTCTTATTCAGCAATATTTTTCCTAAAATGTTCCAGAGCAAAACACAATGCATATTCAAAATAAAAGATTTTGTCCCATTTTATTCACTGCCTTTTTTCACTGCAGCTATTTTCAGCTGGAGAAGCTCGAGCTTGGCTTTCCTGGTCGCACACTCCAGCTCGTGTAGCTGCTTCGATTGCTTCATGTGAAGCGCATGTTCCGCACGCATTAGTTTCATCTTTAGTACGTGCTCCCGCTTCTTCCGCTTGCTGTCCTCTTCAACACCTTGAATGCGGGCACTGAGCTCTTCTTCAAGGGCTGCCCTTTTCGTTGCAAACATTCTGCGTTGTACAACAGAAATCGAGCCTCGCGGGGTAGCTTCTGACGGTGCAGCCGGTAATGGGGAAGGCAGCTGCGGGGCAGCTGGCTGCGGGGCAACTGGCTGCGGGTCGACTGCTCCTGCTGACATCTCAGCTGTGACTGCTCTATTTTGTGTGTCCTGGCAGCTGTCATCAACAGGGCTTGCCGGCGAATCCCACTGATACATGTTATCTGCGAAGACATTTGCAACTGTTAGCTTTGAACACAACTTATGATAACAATATGCATGAAGACTGACTCGTTTGAATACAAATTTTGCTTCCACTTATCCGAGTGAGCAACTACAAGCACTTGCGACACTATACCTTGTCTACTATACAATATCAAGGACTGGGCTGAAATAATGAATATGTATGTGCTTCATGAAATGCAATAAATTATTAATGTTACAGCCCATCTAGTTTAGCTGGCTTTTTCTCCTTTTGGATTTTTACTCGCACAATAGCAATCAGTGGAAGCAGTTCACTGTCTACCCCTGTTGAAATCTTTAAAGCACACAGCAGGAATGGAGGCATACTCCTGGGGTTTCTTAAAAGCTGGCTCTTTTGCTAGCTATGTGATAGGCAAGGTTGGCTGGTAGCATTGATACTGTTTTGCGCAGGGCACTGCTGCCAACAGCAGTGCACCCATTTGTTGACTCGAATGCAGTGCCTCGATGTATGAAGCCCTGCAACTAGTCACAGCTCTGTTTTCTTCGGGGACTTGCACAGTGCAGAGCAAGTAGCACATGCACTATACTAGTGGCAGACTTATGTGCATTTCAAGTACAAGCCTCGTGATTTTCGCTGCACTAATGAACAGACGCTACCAGCAGCGAGCAATCATTGTCAACACGTCAAATGTTAGGACAGTGCACATAGAAGTGTTGTGAACCACTTGTTTGGCTAAATGAAAACAATAAATGTGCAAGCAGTGAATGTTTACAGGGTTTCCTCTCTGAATGAGAGATTTTGGTGCAACTCCTATGCTCATCTGTGCTCGCCCAGTACGATCAACCACTTGCTTCCAAAAGCTGCCTTCGCAATTCGCATACCATCGGGCGGTTCCAGCGACTCCACTTGCATCGGTTGGAGCAGCGAGACGACACTCGGGGTGACTTGCGACCCAACAGTAAAGACGTGGCGCCCATGGTCGCTGTCGAACGGGTTGTGCACCCGCGTCGACATATGCGATGCGGCAGCTCCAACTCGCTCCAACTCGTCGGTCAGTTGGCTCGCTGGCACGCTGCCACCTCCTGAAAACACACCATGACGTTGCTTATACGCCAATCATTTCTGAATTAACTGCATACGGCTAGCGTCGTGCTAAGCGTGAACATGCTTTAATCATTACTTTTGCGATATTTGCGTGAATGGCAGTGGACTTGTCGCCGTCTACGGGCAGCAGCTAATTTGGTGACGGCCAGTGTGGACTCGAGCTCGCGTTTATGTAAACACGCGCTTGGTACACGCCGTTAAGCCACGGCCACGCGAGAACGCTATAAAAGTGCGTGCTTGCGTTCGAGAGCGCGACATCTACAACAATAGAAATTAAAAGTCTCGAAGCAAGGTGCGAACAATCACATGCCATATTTCACCGAAGCAACTTATTCTGGCACGGCGACGGAGCTGACGCGGCTAAGCCGCTATAGGCATACATCAAGGAGCTTCACTATCAGCAAAATGTAGCTTTACTCAAGCAAAAGTAGCGATAGCGAAAACAGAACAGAGAGAACACGAGCTCACCTGTAGTAAACACTTCCTTCATGTCGTCGGCCTTCCCTTTCCTCCACTTTTCTTTTAAATTGTCCCAACATTTGCGCAGTTGCGGTTCGGTGCGAAATCGAACATTGGGCCGGCAGTTGTATTCGTCCGTGATCTGCTTCCACGTCTTCTTTTTTTTGTCCAAGGACACCCCGTCCGTCCGTTTGTTTTCGACGAGGTCCTTGTACTTGCTTACCAGATCGATAAGCACGCTTCGCTCCTCCTCACTAAAATTTATTCTTTTTTTTCCCTCCATTACAATTTTTCTTCTTAAGAAATTAATACACAAAAGTAGGCAACAGAAGAAAGAAAAACACGAAAAGAAAAAGTCCAAACAATAAAAAGCACCGACCGGGTTCGCGAAGTAAACACACACAAAGAAGGGACAACGTGAAAAGCTGCAACCATGCTTAAGCATGTTGTTGTGACGGCACGCCGGCAACGCTGCATAGTGGCCAGCCGAAAACAAAGTTGAGTCAACAACGGGTAAACTTTCTGCCTAAAGTTGGCGGTGCTTGCTTGTCGGAGTGCTGGGGCTCAGTTTATTAGTATTTTATTGCAGGAATAAATTTTACGTATATGCACAGAAGATTAAAGCGTAAAAATGTGCATAGCCTCGCTCCCATGTCACACACTTATTCAGTTAAGGGCGCCTTTCGGAAGGTGGCCTTAAAATGTCCTAAGGTGGGTCTTTGAAGGGCGCATTAGCCTTTCCTCACACTTTAACTTAAGTTCTCCTTACGGAAGGCCACCTTTACGAGTAAGGAAAGGAGCGTTTGTGAATACGGCGGTTACTGTAAGTAAAATAAGATCCGTTCGGCTCTTTACTTCACCAGCCACGTAATGTTCAGGTAGATAGATATCCTATGCACGAGCCAATTGGACTTAGTTTCTGAATGAGATACAGCTGCAATCAGGGCGAGTGATGCCACTCAGAGCGTGGCTGTTGGGTGCGAGGACTTACGGAGTCACCATCTGTCGGAAGCGCCTCCCTTGCGTAGCATGAGGGATCACGCGGCACGCTCCTCATAGGTTTGGCTGTCGGTGCTCAGTAAAAAGACCACGCGGCAGCGCTCCTGGGCATTTCTGTAACTACTCTCGAAACGAAGGAAGTTTTTTACTGTCAAAATAATAATCTTGGGCAAACGAAGCCCACAGAATGGTTTACAGACACTATCTCAGTACCGAATACGTACAGTGAATGCCCACTGCGCGCGCTCGCCGCGTTGGAGTCCCCCGACCCGGCTTCTTGCGTGAAAGGTCGGTAGTCGCTGAGAGTGAACTACGTGAAATATTGTTACGGGGATGTTGCGAGTATATAAAAAGCTATATTTACAATATATATACAGGATGAGTCAGAACAGCTAAGATGGCTGACCACCAACACGCAGCAGCCCGCGTCTCCGATCTTCTTCTTCCTCTCTCTTCTCTCATCCTTCAGTAACAATATGTTCTTATAGTGGGCTGTCTGTATAAGCAAATGGAGAACAACAGAATGCAGCTTCAATGCAGTGATCGCACGGGTTCGCAGCGACTGATTGCGCGTCTGCATGCATGTCCGCGCACAATCTTTCGCTTTCACTGTGAGTTCGTTTTCGAACCCTGCCGTGAGCTTTAGGCCGCAGCATATAAGCATTTGACGGTACACAAGCGACCAATGTTGCGTGGACACTATCATAGCTGTTCAAAAATAATTTCGTTATAACTATATAGGGACTTCGATGCCTAGGCGGCGACTTGTGATGTGCCGTCGCGACGATTCAATTTTTTTTTCTAAAGTCTTGGACGTTTCAATATCATTATTTCTCAAGTTGCGTCGCACTGTATGTTTATCGATCTCCTCAGCTTGCGATTCCCGCTGCTTCTTTTTCTTAATCCAGTGCATTAGTTATTGTTTGTGCTACACAAGCATGAGCATATACCATGCCTTTTTTTTATGTGCGTTTTACCGTTCCCTTTCCATTCCACTGAACTTGCCAGTATCTAGCACCAACAAGTCCATAGACCAGAGCTTCATGACATTAGCCGGACAGCGCGCGCGGGCGGGTGTCTCGGTGAGTGCTTTCTGCTCCTCACCGAACATCGCAGCACCGACGTCGTATCAGAAATCTTCCTCCCTGAAGTGCTTGCTGCACACCCGAGCTGTAGCCGATGACTGCTTGCCGGCTCTAAAGTTTAGCGATCCAAGCTTCACGCAGCTCCTTGTCCTGCGGGCACGTGTGAAGGCTGACATCGGGCTCCGTTGTTTACGTCCGGCACTGCGGCACCGAGCAGTAGCTATACCATGTTGGACGCCTTCAAAGGCCGCCACTACCCGTTATAGTGCTTTCAAGTGTTGTCAAGCACACACCCGAAGCGAGAAAACCTCCCCACTTAATCAGAACCGCAGCCTAGGTGGGTCTTTAAACTTTCGTTTTCAGCTCGCTTCGGCGCTTTCGAAGGAGCCGACGCGGCCACTGTGTTCACGTGACACCTCATACCACGTCACGCCGACGGCGGCGTCAGCTTTTCCAGTGGTGGAGCTCGCCCCCAGTATAAACTCGCAGATTGGATAATTCGATGTGTCGCGTAGTGCCAGCTGCCTTGGCGCCAGATGTCTTTTCAGGTGGTCACATATCTCTATGTATATGTAGCGTGCATATCTGTACATATATGATCTGTTACAACCGCATCCCAGCATTTGACTTTTTCGTACTATGTGAAGGTTGCAGTCATGAGGGGAGTAAAAGTTACTCCTTTAATGGAATAAACTATCTAGCAGTTTTGTGCGGTAAAATTACAGAAGAATAGTAAACAGATTGTTTTGCTGAAATCACAGAAAAACAAGCTAACAGAAGAGAACAGAAAATAAATGCTATAAAAATTGCCATACTTTTTCTGCTTCTTTTATTTTTTTACAAAAAAAAAGTTCCCAGTTTTCGAAGGCCAGACGTGCAAACATAGGGGGCATGTAACACACCACCGGTGTCCACTTGCAATACTAGGCTTACGTGCATCATGTAGCTAAAGCTTTAGTCTCCCACCGCTGTTCTGGAATTTAAGAAGAGTAAATCTATTTTAAGGGAATTGGCAGCAGGTGATGCCCGTTTCTGATGTATTTTTTGTCCATATGAAGTGGTCTTTTGCCAATCTGTGACTTCTTCGATTCGTCGCTCCGAAAGGAAGTGCTCAACGTCGCCACTTCGTTATATTGTTCTGAGAAGCACGTTGGACAGTTTTTCAGTCGTCCATATTAATTCAAAAACAATGTTGACGCGTAACCTACTTGGCAAAAGTATGAAATTAATTTAGTAATAAATTTGAAAACTTGACTTCGTATGAGTGTGCTCAAACCAGCTCCCTCGAAATCCGGCATGACACATTCCGCAAGCACAGCTAAGTAAGCGCCAATTGACCATGCTATATTTTGCCTACGTGATCTGGGTGCCTTGGCAATTTTGAGAAGAGGCCGACATGCACAAAAAAAGTGAAATGCATAATCGGCTAAAAATAAAAAAATGCCCTCATTATTTTTTTTATTAAGGGTCATTAATAATTTTAACTGATTACTTACGACACCTATTACAATTGAAGAATTATAGCCGGGTAGTTCACAAGGCCGATCCACTTGGAAGTTTGCAGAGAAATGCATTGGCGTTGCAGCTACTTTTTTGCTTCAACGCAAAAAACAACATTTTGTTAAGAAAGTAGGGGGAAAAAGAGTGTCTTCTTAGCGCAAGTTTGACGGTGGGAATCTCGTAAATGTCATCCACATAATTATTTTCAGGTGGATGTGCCTTGCAGTTTCACCCACTAGAATTTATAAATTGCAATATGTCCTATAAGGTAATTAGTTAAAAACTTAATTGGTATGGTAAAAAAATTGGTATGGTAAAAAAAAATTGGTATGGTAAAACTTAATTGGTGAATTTTTGTTAATTAGTCGATTATGCAGTTAAAATTTTTGTGCAAGTAATATTTCACCTCTTCGAGTAGACCAGCTTATGGACTGGAATTGTGCCATGCCACAGGCAATTCTTAAAAAGATTTGAAAGTGTTTGCTGAAACACCCTGCATAAGTTGGCGTTCACGTTGATAACGGTACTTAGCGCTCCCTGATTTTTCGCGGACGCCCCAAAGTGTATAATAGCTGTGTCTTACCAGTACTCACCTACGGGGCAGAAACCTGGAGGCTTACGAAAAGGGTTCTACTCAAATTGAGGACTACGCAACGAGCTATGGAAAGAAGAATGATAGGTGTAACGTTAAGGGATAAGAAAAGAGCAGATTGGGTGAGGGAACAAACGCGAGTTAATGACATCTTAGTTGAAATCAAGAAAAAGAAATGGGCATGGGCAGGACATGTAATGAGGAGGGAAGATAACCGATGGTCATTAAGGGTTACGGACTGGATTCCAAGGGAAGGGAAGCGTAGCAGGGGGCGCCAGAAAGTTGGGTGGGCGGATGAGATTAAGAAGTTTGCAGGGACGGCATGGCCACAATTAGCACATGACCGGGGTTGTTGGAGAAATATGGGAGAGGCCTTTGCCCTGCAGTGGGCGTAACCAGGATGATGATGATGATGGCAGGCACGGCAGGCAGCCGGCACTACACCAGCCGGTGCCACTGGGTGCCATCCTGTGGCGCACTCCAATGAGACTGACTCTTTCAGATTAAATGATCGCGGCCACACTGAAGGCCTACACCTGAGGAACTGCAAGATGGAGGAGACCAGTAACTTGGTTGCCTCTATGCGGCGTATCAAAACATTACCGCAGCGAGTACAACAATGTTCTCTCTACTATGCCTGGTGACGCAGACCTGGTGAGACGCCGGCTTGAACGCGTCGCTCCTACATGCTGGTCTGGTGCGTCACTCCGATTCGTCCGTTAACCATGCAGACTTGCACTTACCTGTTAAACTCAACTCTCCGTTCTGCACGCTGGCGGAACTAGTCGCTCTTCTCGATTGCGTGGCTGCTCTTACGTTCCTAGCAGCTACTCAAAATTCCCCGGCGGGGGCACTTGTATATACACTAACTTGACCCAATAATCACGACCTTCGTCGTTTTGGCCATTCGTTCAACACATTTACAGGCCTTTATCGTCGCGCAGCCGAGCACACCTGCCCGGCCGTGTTATGGTGGATCCAGAAGAGGAGTGACGCCGGAGGGCTCGTGTAACGCACGCAGCTATCACACCCGCTGTCCATGGCGGTCTACGCTAAAGCCTAAATTCGACCGGTGGCGGTAATGCCTCGCTAGAGAAGCTGGGAACGGATTTTTTTTCTTTTCGTTTTTAACAAGCGTAATCGGGCATCTCATGCAGCCCGCGGACGCCCAGTGTACCTGCGCTTCCACCCCATTCGCCAGCCAAGCTTCTATCGCTGAATACACTGACCCGAGCCGGCGCTCGTTCCTGAACTTCCTTCAGATGTCGGGGCTTGCCATCTTTGAGCCTTCGTCTGGCAAAAAAGTCTGGCGTAAGTCGCACTCCCCGTTCTCACGTCATCTAACGAACATTTCCAGAAATAAAGCATCTGGCTTCGTAAAAATTGATTGACGCATCATTCGGCAATCAGATACGTATAAGCACAAGTCAGTGTTTCTCTTTTTCTGTACAAGAGCTATACCCGAACAGACATAAAAACGAAGAGCCCATATGGCTATATTTCTAAATTACTTCCTCGTTCCTTAGACAACGCCAGTCGCTACCGAAGATTAATAGGTGGCAAAAAAAGGCACCACTGCAGTCTCCTACGGAGCACTGTCCTCGGAGAATGGAGCATTTTGGGCTGTACATCAAAGACGAGTGACCAACGAGTCACTCGCGCGCTTAATTTTTTTTTTCTTCCAGGCTGGCGCAGTATACGTACCATGAAAGAAAAAAAAACTATATATAGATGCCTCTTGGACGTCTGGAAATGTGTTGTACCTCGTACAGTGTAATGATCAACGCATCCGTCGCAGTTTCCGGATTGGGGAAAAGAAAGAGGTGGCAAAGAGGAGGGGAAAAAAGAAGAGAAAGAAGAAAACGAACAAGAGAGCGCGTCTTTGCCATTACGTACACCAGCGACGAGTGGTGGCCGCAGGCTTTTCGCACTCGAGCGGGGAAAAAAAAAGAAATGGACAGGGCGAAGTAGAGATTACCAAAAGAAATAAAAAAATAGGAAAGAGAGCCAAGAAACCGTCGGAGAATGCACTCCGGCTGCCGACAAAAGAGTCGGCTCTCGGAACATGGGCCAGCCGGCAACAAAGCCTGCCAGGGATGAGTGGCCCAAGCACGGCGGAGCGGAAGCCGGAGCAGCGGCGTCGCAGGAAACGATGGCCCGCTGCAGAAGCCGATCCCGGAGGAGGAACCGTCGGCGCGCCGCACAAAAGGCTCTCGCCGGCCGTGCATGCGTGTCCCGTGCGTGCGTGCGTGCGCGCGCGCGCGTGGACTGCGGGTCCCGGCCACTGCCGCCTTTGCAGCGAAGCTCTTTGGCTGCGGTAGTGCTTTCCGATTCGCTTCTTGGATCCACGTCCGAGGCTCGACGCTTTGGCCGAGCCGTGAGCATTGGCGCTCTGTTTTGCCACGTCAGCGGCACAATCGATCCTCGACGCGCACTCACTTCGGAATGCCCCTGGCTGGCGCGTGAGAAGTGGCCGCTGGCGTGAAGGCGAGTCCGCGCTGAGCTGACGAGTCCAAGAAGGGTTGCGTCCGATTCCCAGCAGCGTGGACTGCTTTCGCGGCTCGGGGATGTCGCCCGTTCGGCACCCATAGCTTCGCTGAGAGCTTACGATACGCCTCGGACTTTGGCGGAAAGCAAGGCAGACAAGAAGGAGGCGTAACATCTCTGGAGCTAAACTTCGTCTTCAAGTCATCTTCAATGCGCCACCAAGTCGGTCATTCAGTGAATGAGCGAGCGAGTGATTCACGGAGCTTAATGTATCAAAGTGACAATTAGGCTATGAAAAACGTTGTAGTGGAGGACTCTGGATTAATTGCTGCCACCTAGAGTTCTGTAAAAGGTACTCATAGCAAGAGAAAACTGCAGCCAATCCTGGGACGGGGCACATTATTAGCGAAGGCATCCGGCAAATTACCTTACGAACCAAAACCTTTGTGAATTCAGCTAGTAATATTAAAACCTTTCCATTTTCCGTCATGCTCGACCTTGGTATAGTTACGAACTACACGAATACATATGGCTGGATAATGGTAAGCGTCGAGTCTAGAGAAGGACGATATTCTTAATATATAGATATATGCGCGTATATATATCACGGAGTTCATGGCTCCTTTATCGTTGAACGTAGCCGAGAACGTTTAAATAGAACTTTACACCACTCTGGAACTTTTACCCGCCCATGACGGGAACCATTGCTACATGGTCTGTATATCCCCATATCCAAAACCCCACATATCAGCGGCCCGCGTCGTGTGTCGAAATTATGACCGCCTTCGCACCACGTCCGATGCTGCTGCCGGCGAGCAAAACTAACACAAACGCGGCGCCCGCCCAAGTTACCTTATCACGTATTTCGAGTTAGCTTATCATTACTCATGCGCACAGGCGGCCGTGCGGCATAAAGTGAGCGCGTGATCTGGCCCCCTCCCGCAATCATCGCCAATCTACGGAACCAGTGTTGAAGCCGGGGGGCGGCTCCTATCCGAGAACAACTAGCAGCCCATCACCGCTATCTGCACGTACAACGGAGCATTGCTTCGTGCCCGAGCAGTTGCAGCGGGAAAGCGCGCTCTCTTTTCGCTCCACACACCGCCGTAGCTCCACAGTGAACGAATCAGTGCGCAAGAGCACGAAAAGAGAAAGCAATCAGCGCGATATCGCGGGAGAATATTTAGATATCCACAGTCATGTTGACAGAACGTATACGCAATGCGTGGCGTTTCGCTTCTCGCGTCCGTTTTTCGGTGCCTCCGTACAGGCAGTGCCGGCACGCTCGACCCGGTCGCATAATGTCGACATACGCGCGCGCTCGCCCGCGGCCTACGTGTCCACCTGAGAGAATGAGAAAATTGGGGAGGTGGCTTGCGCATGCAGTCGCGATTGTCGTCGCTGGCCGCCCCGCAGCCCTCGCCTTCTCCTTCGCCGACTGAGCTGGCAGCCGCGCTCGCACGATGCATTTTCCGCACGGCTGGCAAAAAAGGCTTGGCCTCGCGGTCGGCTGGACGTGGGTGCAAGCTAATTAGGAAGATCGACTTTGCTCGTTGTTTGGCGCTCATTTGATCAACACGGCTGGGGCCGATACCGAGCCGCCCTTCCCTAACGCGAGTTCCCTCGTCGTCTCCTGGTGAGCGCCAGACGTGCGCGCTCTCTTTCCCGGCCTTCTCTTCGTTCCTCCCCTTTTCTTTCTGCGCCGTAGCGCGCGCTTGTCTTGCAAGCGCTGGTGCGTCAGCGCTGCCAGTTGGTTTCTGGCGCGCGTGCCCCGAATTCGCTGTGACACCGGCTCCTCGCTCGGAGGCAAACATCGCCGAGGTGTCTGTTACAAGCGCAACCCATGATAGCCTACATGCTCACCCTGTTGTCCGCAGATGATGTCGCGTCGCCTAATTTTTGGCGTTGGCGCGCTTTCACGGGCCACCGACAACGCTTGTACACCTTTCCTCTTTCTCCCTCTTTATCTCTTAGCAGCGAGCGCGTCCTACATCTGCTTTCGCGTTTTTTATCTTTCGACCACTACCCAACATCTTGTCACAATATTCATGTAGATGTATTGAGTAGATCGCTCAATTTGATTATTCCCGAAAGAATAAATAAAGATAAAGAAAACTGCCTAAAGCTTAGTTCTTTAACACTTTCATTGCGTACCTATTTATTTATTTTTTTTTGCGCTCATTTCAGTACAAATTTCTCTTTTCAAAAACTCTCAATCCTCTCTGCACTGCCTGCCGAGTTTCGCTGGCACTCTTTTCGGACGAAGCAGTCTCCACCGTCAACGGGCCGACGGAATCGCCTGCGTGTCGTTTCCTCCGCACTGGCGCGTTTGTAATTGATTAATAGCCGCCATTTGGACCGGACACGGCGCCCAAAGGCACTCCGGGGCGCGCGCGCACGTCCGAACAGGCACGTCTGTTTGCGGACGCTGTGTCCGAAGTGCCCGTATGCGCCGCACGGCGGTTCGCAATCCCACGGCACGAGTGTAACAACAGCGCAGTGTGCCGCACTGACGAACGGCATGCGCACGCGTACAGAGACACGCGGCCGCAGCGTCTCGTTCTCTTTCATTTTCCCTCGTTGACTGCGCATCGTGACCTCGCTGTTTGCTGGCATCGTGACCGGCGGGTCACGGCGGCCCCGAGCCGCTTGCGGCGTCTGTCCGGCGCGTGATCAAAGCATCGGGCGTTGGCGCGGAAGGGAACGCAGCAAACACCGTGGCAGCGGCTGCCTGCAGGCTCTGTTGGAACCCCGGCAAGCTCGGGGAACTCTGACCTCAATTACCGGTGATTAGCTAATTCCATTCCCTTAAAAGGAGCCCTCCGCCGCTCCCAATCGAAACGGTTCTTCTTCTCCTCTTTTGCGGTCTCCCGTGGCTGTGCCCGCGAACGCTCTCCAGCCCAAGACGAACTTTCTTTTTTTTTTTTTCCTAAGCGCGGTGAGCCGCGTTTTACGAGGTGGAGCGGGCGAGTGGCTCGCCGCCACATCTCCTTCGCTGCCTTCCGGAACTGGATGGACGCGGCTGGACGCGGTTGAATCAAAGAACCAAGGCGGAGATGGCGCTCGGAAGGAGCAGTGCGCAGCTTTTAACTAGGAGTTAGGTGCGCAGGAAGGGCTTCGTTCTGCCGGGCTCCTTCGTGGTGGTCTGGCGACTATAAGACTTCGCCGTCCCAGCATGATCGCAAGCACGCCGGAGTACGCAGCACAATAAGAAATGGCAATCGGTGATCATCTGCGCGATTTCATGTCCACTAATAAATATAGCACGACTTTTTCGAGACTTTGTGTTTATGCGAGGAGACTGGACATCCTGCCAACATCCAGGTGGAGCGAGGTCTAGAACTGTTTCATTGCACACATGGAAGGAAACGCTATAGACCTTATGCGTACGCTCTAACAGTACGGTTGCTTGTGCCTCTAAATTTACAACCGTACAACCCAATTCGTGCTGAGGGGAAAGAAAATGGTGCGTCCTTCAGACTATCGGCTTTTTTTTTTCCATATCTTCTAGACTACCTCTAGTTAACTTCTCTGCCTCTGCATACATCCTATCTCCCTTCGATCAGCAAGTATTTATGTTGCCAGGACGTCCAGCCTATTCGTACGAACATAAAGACCTGAAGTCGCGCAATATTTATCAGTGAAAATAAAATCGTGAAACGTGGCTGCGAAGAGTATCACCACTTGCGATCGTCAACAAGTTAATATACCTTGGCGTATAGTTCTTAGAAAACGTAACGCTCGTAACACACATTGAACACGTCGCAGCGGCGTTGGAACACTTTTAACATGTCGAAATTAATCAACGTAATTTTTCCAAAGGAGGAGGAAGAAAAATAGACGGAAAGACAGGGAGGTTAGCCAGTTCCTCAGACTGGCTGGCTACCTTGCGCTGGGAAAAGGGGGTAAGGGGAATAAAAGATAATAGAAAGGAGATATTACAAAAAAAAGGGAAGAGCAAAAACAAGAGAGAAAAAAAGAAAGGAGAATGCGGCCCTGCTTAAATTCTGTCTCTAAGACCAGTCCTCCGCAAGAAGCTCAACAACGCTTTCAAAGCCTTCTGTACTGAGGACGGTCTTGGGCGGTGTGCCAGGACCTTTTCCTCCGACAAAATGCGTTTGTCAAGACTATCTAGCACTCTTGAAAGTTCTTTCCTGGGCGCACTGAACCGGGGACACTCACAGAGAAGGTGGGCGATTGTTTCCTCGCAACTACAGTTATCGCTTGTGGGGCTGTGGGCAATTCCGATCCGAAATGAGTACGCATTCGTGAAGGCCATGCCAAGCTACAAGCGACACAGAAGAGTCTCCTCAGCTCTAGGTAGTCCTGACGGAAGGCGGAGCCATATATTCGTATCCATGTTGTGGAGATGAGCGTTGGTAAATTCCGTCGAGTTCCACTGTGCAAGTGTAAGCTCACGTGCGAGCGAATGAAGCCGTGTAGCCGCGTCTATTCTGGATAAGGGTATAGCAACACAGTGGGGGACCATCATGAGCAAATCGGGCGGCCTCATCTGCATGGTCGTTTCCGTAGATACTGCAATGGCCCGGTATCCGCTTATATGATATGTTGTGTTTTTTCTCTAATGCGCGGTTGTGAATAAGTCTTATGTCCGTGACTAATTGCTCATTCGTTCCATGACGAAATGACGACATAATGCACTGCAGAGCGGCCTTGGAGTTGGAGAAGATTCACCATGCCTGTGACGGTTCTTCAATTTCGAACTCTAGAGCAGCATGGAGAGTGGGGAGTTCTGCAGCTGTCGAAGATGTAAAATGCGATGTCTTGAATTTTATGGTGACGGACTTCGCGGGAATAACCACTGCTCCTGCAGAGCTTGCAGAAGAAAGTGAAACATCCGTGTATATGTGAAGGCGTCCGCTGTGTTTCTCATGCAGGAGCAGTAGTGTGGCTTATTGTGGGGCTAAAAAGGAACACTGTGTTTATTTTGGATTACAAGAATGGTTAGGAGGGCTTCGAGGGGATGTAAGCATCATAATGGTAATGGCGGCCTTGCTGCAGGCGGGAAGTTCGAGGGAAGCACTGCACGATGCGAAGAAATAATATCGCTGAATGCAGAGTGTGGCCTAGAAGCAGGAAGTGAGACGAGGTGGTGTAACGGAATCCGGGCGAAATGCCTGATGTGCATCCTTAAGGCATCGACGCAAATGTATGTTGTGACTGGGTGATCACGCGCGATGACCGCGGTGGATGCTGAAAATGCACATCTCGGAAGGCCAAGGCATATTCTCAGTGCTTGAGCTTGAACCGACTGGAGGACGCGTACGTTTGTTCTTCGGGTCCTGTCCAGCACAGATAAGCTGTAGCGCATGAAACCGAGGAAAAGTACAGTATAAAGTTGAAGCATCGCTCGTACAGATGCACCCCACGATTTTCCCGCACGAAATCTCAGCACATGGGTTATCCTGGTGAGTTCCCTTTTCATGTAGGCAATATGAGGGCTCTAGGACAACTCGCGATCTATTAGTACTCCCAGAAAGCGGTGGTTCTTCTCATAAGTAATATCCTGTCCATTGATTTTAATGATGTATGGGCCCATCGCCTTGCGCGTGAAGGCAACCAGCAAGCACTTCTCAGATGACAGCTCTAATCCCCGCTCTTGAAGGTAGTTTGAGGTCAGTGTAGCCGTTCTCTGAAGCCTGGCACGCACGTGTACACGCGCCACCCCTGATGCCCAGATGCTGATGTCGTCTGCGTATATTGACAGATGCACAGACCATGTAAGTACATCAACAAGACCGATGAGCGCAAGGTTAAAGAGAGTGGAGCTGAGAACCACACCTTGAGGCGCAGCACGACAGATACAGTGGTGCGTTGCTGTACCATTTTCTGCCTGTACAAAGAAGGTTCAGCCCTTCATATAATTATAAATCCATTGATAGACACGGCCCAATAATCAAATGTTCCGCAAGGCGTCCAGAATGCGATACATTGTCGTATTCGCCGTTCACGTCCAAGAACACCTCCGCATATAATCTCTTTAAGCTTTTTTGTTGCTGTACAGACGAGACAAGGTAGATCACATTATCTATAGAGGACTGTCCACGCCGAAAGCCGGTCATAGCATTAAGGTATATCTCGTTATGCTCGAGGTACCACTCTAGGCGAGTCAGTACCATCCTCTCCATCACCTTTCCAAAACAGCTGGCTAGAGCGATGAGGCGATAGAAAGCCAGGTCCAGAGGAGATTTGCCTGATTTGAGAAGAGTAACGAGGCCGCTGGACTAGCTCTACGAAGGAGGAACCAATCCGTTGCACCACGAGTCGTTGTATACGGTTAGAAGAACACGCCGAGCTATTTGACCGAGGTTACACAGGGCCATGTAGGTGACACCAAGGTCTAGGTGATAATTAAAGGAACGCCTGCATGCTGCCAAAGCTGCTTGAAGCTCCTCTACATAGAACAGATTGTCCATCCGGGAATCTAGTGACATTGGTGCGTTTCCTAGATCACTCGCGGTGAACGCGGACACCTTACCGGCAACCCTCGCGCAGAAGTCTTCTGCTACTTCAATTTCACGACGACCTTGGTGGAGAGCAAGGCACTTGAAGGGGCGATGTCGCTGTGGCAATGTTCGTAGGCGGCGGACAATTCTCCATCTTTGAGATAGAGACTTGAGTGGATCGAGCGACTCGCATAAAGATTTCCTTCTTAGAGACTGGAGTACATTGATTCAGCGCTGAATCTTCTGCAGCCGTCTCGACTCCCTCAAATCGTAGCTGGATTTCGTGCGCCTATACTGTCGTTCGGCACGACGGCGGATTGCTCAGAGCCGCTCCAATTCCAATTCATACTCGCAAAACTGTGATAAAGGTGAAAAATTAGAGGCAGCGTTTTGAGCAGCAGCTTTGATTATGCCTTGTAGGTTTTCAAGAGAACCTTCTTCATTTTCCTGACATCATTTCTCTGTAAGTGGCCTGTACTTTGACCAGTCGATGTACGAAGAAACGGTGATATGTTCGACTTGCCTAGGCCCTTGATAAATATATAGGTGGGAATATGATCACTTCCATGGGTTTCATTGTCCGCAAACCATTGTACCTCGTTACTTAGGCTGCATGACACAAACGTCAGGTGTTGACAGCTGCTTTAGGTCAATCCCCGTAAAAACGTAGGACTGCCGTCGTTTATACAATACAGTTCATGATCTGACGCAAAGGAGAAAACTCGTTTTCCCCGATGATCCATCTTCTAGCTTCCCCGTAGTGCGTGATGAGCATGGAAATCGCCGGTGATATCCACGGCCCAGGTGTCGCTGATATTAAAGCGCTTAATGGATCCAGCCTATGAAGATTAAACTTCGAGATGTTGGGAGAAGTGCCATCAAAAATTTCCCGCTCTGAGGTGAGAGTATTGTTCCGCCTCTGGCTCGGGGTGGCATTCACCAAGGCCTACTCGTTCCGCATTGGAATTGGGGATACGCCCACGCGCGACTCCTGCGGAGCCACAGAAACTATTGACCACATCCTATGTATCTGTCCCCATTACGACGTCGAGCGCGAAGTTCTCCGGACAGCACTGAACCAGCTGGATTCTAGACCATTTTCCGTAATGAACACCCTTCGACTCTGGACGTTCGCGTCGATGGCACAGGAGGCCACGAAAGCGCTCTTGAAATACCTCAAGTCGACAGGTCTTGGGAAACGTGTTTAGACTCGGTGCGAACTTTCCAGTGCGCGCGAAACTGTGCTCTCTCACCGCTCTCTCTCTCTCTTCATCCCCACACCCCCTCCCCCAGTGCAGGGTAGCAAACCGGACGTGCGTCTGGTTAACCTCCCTGCCTTTCCTGTCTTTTCTCTCTCTCTCTCTCTCTCTCTCTCTCTCTCTCTCTCTCGAAGCGCTTAATCTCGCCGTGTAAAAACGGCTTGAAGGTGAAATATACACACCTACTAGCGTGAAAGTGAAGTCATTGCGTTTTACTGTCAGGCACACGTATTGGTTGTTATCATCAGGTGTTACTGGATTCTCAATATAGGTAAGCTCGCCCCTGATATAAACGATGACTTTACTGTGGTCGTCGCAGCTAGCAGACTTCAAAGCTTCGTAGCAAGATAATCGTATGGCATTGTGGAGGCGTGGTTCGCAAGTGACGATAATCGGAAACTGATTCTTAAATACAAATCGCCAAATAAGCGAAATGCGAGGTTTAAGGCCTCAGGCATTCCACTGGAAAATCGAAGCTTCTTTGACTTCTTTACGGAAGGGCTGCAGAGGAGGAGAAATGGTGCTTCTCCAGACTTGAGAGCACCGAATTTAGAGCATCCAATATTTGAAGTGCAATATGAGCAACCGGAGTGCGAATGCTAGTTAGGAGCACTCTAAGGGTATTCATGAGGGTTTTTACCATGGCTATGACCTCCATATCTTGATTGTTGCCACAGACTCGTTCCGAAGTGTCCTTGGACGAGCGATGCTGCGGCTTTGCTGGCGGGCTTATCGACGGCAGCGCTGGCAACGCATCATGTCAGCCAATGATTCTTGTGTCCTTCTCAGGGTGCTTGTTGCTGGCATTGCTGGGCGCTTGTGCTGGAGGGTGGACCACCCATGGAAGAGGCGCATCCCTAGCTTCAGCAACAGGTTTCCTACAAGGTCTCCGACGACGAGACCGCCGACGTCGTACCTTCCCAGCAACCGTCTCTGACCATTTGCTTCAACACTTGCATCTCCTTCTTCATGTATGGGCAATCCTTTGAAGACGCATCATGAGGGCCGTGACAATTGCTGCACTTGCGATGTTCTGCATGGCAGGCGTCTGTAATGTGTGACTCCGAGCATCGTGAGCACACGGCAGAATTTGTACAAACAGCGCTGACGTGTCCCATCTTACGGCAGTTCCGGCAGTGAAGTGGTCTTGGCACAAAAGACCGCACTGCATGTCGAAAATGGCCGACTTTGACTTGTGATAGAAGGATGTCTCCTTTGAAAACAAGTTTTACACATCGCGAATTGCCAAGGCGACGGGCTTGCAGCATGACAAGGGCTTCCGTCACCGACTTGATGAGAATCGGAAAGTCATTTTCCCTGATGGAAGCGTAGACATCGGAAATAACACCTCCCGTAGAGTCCTTGCCGTCTGATATGTAAGAGCGTACAATGATGTCCCCCAACACATGGACTTTGTTCAATAGATCCAGCGCACTACGTTGCGTAACGTCTATAGCGAGAACATTCTTCCGACAATTGATCCTCACGTCTATGGTTTGTCCCAGGGCGAGGGCCTGAAGAGACAGAGACGTGGCTTGACGATTAAGCCGGTTGAGACTATCACCAACATCCACCGGTACAAACAAAACAGTGTGAACCGGTGTCTCTCGCGTAATCATGGTATCCTTACTTACTGAAGAAGAGGACATAAGTAGTCTTCTCTTTGCTTTACGCCTTTTCACGGGCACAAAGTCACCTTCATTCGAGCTTTCGTCACTGACCGAAGAGTGTATTAGCGTGTCCTCGCTGTCGGCGTCGCTCGGGTGGCCGGAACGCTTTCTTGGAGCGGCTGCAGTCGACGTGGAAGGTATGGGCGGAGGCCCCGGTGATTCCACGTCCATTTCCGCAGTCCCAGAAACGGCGTCTTCCGCAAACACCAAAGAAAAATGTGAAAAATTATAGACTGAAATCAGCGTTCTACAGAGGAAGCACCACAAAACGTTAAGGAGCTACTTTGTGTATGTTGCTGACGTTCTGGAATATGCCTGCCCGCTTCTTGGGATCCTCATACGTTCTTTTCTTATTTTGTATACTTTGTTAAAATGAAAATAAAAGAAACATATGTAGTCACATTATAATGGTGACGGCTAGTCCTTTCCACATAATAGTAACCATAATAATGAAGAAAGTATTGTAAAATAATAAGAAACAACGCGATAGATTCGAATAATCTTGAGCACACACTCCTATACACACAATTCTTATTATTGTTTGCTTTGAAAGCATATATACACTTGACAGGAACGGGAAAACACACACATAAGCGTATGGAGATAAAAGTCGGTTACAAGTTGCACCACGCTGAGTCCCTACATGTAAGCGCGCATGCAAAGTTCCAAACACATACACGCGGCCGCAATGGAATCTGCCACGTTAGAGAGGGTTCGGAACCACGCCGCCCGTTTTATGACGAATAATTACAACTGATGTGTAATTATAACTGCTATGAAACACACTATGAATCAGGTATCATTGGCTGAACGCAGGCATAGAACAAAGCTCGACCTGTTTTACCGCATATACCTTCGGTAGATTAGTATCGATACAGATTTGTATCCTTTTCCACCTAATTTTACATCGAAAAATCGTGATCATGCATTTAAAATTCGTGTAATAAGATGTCGGACTGATATTTTAAGCCTCCCTTTTTTTTTCCAAGAACCCTTTCGCTGCGTAACAAGCTTCCGCGTATATTGAAGGTTTCCGGTCCGACGCATAGTTAAATTATATTGCTAAATAATATGGTTTAATGATACAGTTATTATACTCTTGTTTGCTTCTTGTCGGTTCCCAGCGCAAACGCCGATTGAAATGTTTGTTTTTGCTTTCGTATGTGCACCTGCCTTTCTTACAACTGATATACGTGGCGATCATTTCTAAGCTTTCCAGAATCTTTAAATGATAGCCTGTTGCAGATAACATAGTTCTAGTCCTTATTCAAAGAAGCAGACATTACTTACACGAGAAATCGAAACACGCATTCAACTAATTATAAAGATCACCAATTAACTTCATCATTAATTACCTTACGCCACATATTGCAATTTAGTAGTAGTAGTAGTAGTAGTAGTAGTAGTAATAGTAGTAGTAGTAGTAGTAGTAGTAGTAGTAGTAGTAGTAGTAGTAGTAGTAGTAGTAGTAGCAGTAGTGGTGGTGGTGGTGGTGGTGGTGGTGGTGGTGGTGGTGGTGGTGGTGGTGGTGGTGGTGGTGGTGGTTGTTACATAATTTTTACAGCTCGCTTGTGGCATATAGCACAAAACATGCTCCTTAAGTTGGACTTCTCGAACATGCGGACATTGTTTGCACGGCACATATCACAATTTACGAATTGTAACCGGTGAATTGGTTGGGCATGTCCACTTCTAACGAATCCTGAAGATAACATTATAGTTTCGAGGTATGCGTTCCCAGAATGGGAGGCGAACTGCATTAGTTTTGCAACTGTTGTTGTGATTTGATGCATAAAAAGGCATTTCCTAAAGAAGTGTAAAAAAACAGTGCGTTCTTGCCGCAAGTTGGGCAGCGCTTGTCTCAAAAGTGGTGCGAATTTCAAAATTCATTACTAGTGTATGTACCTTGAGAACTCACTGGCTTGAATTAGTTCAAGTGTAATGCATGCTAGCATTAAAAAGCTGATTAATTACAATTTGTTAATCAGCCAATAATATATTTCGAGTTATTGAGTGAGTAACCTCCCGCTCTTCGAACAATCTAGCTAAAGGACTACGATTGTGTTACCTGCCACATTTGATTTTCTAAACAGTCTAAGAAAAATAGAAACCTCGTATTTGAAAACTTGCTCGTCCTTCGATATTCATTAGTTAATATTCACCTCTTCAAAACACGCAACGTTTATGGCATTCCCACATCATTATGTAAGTTATTTTACCGCATTGTCCACTATACCAATCCACAAGCCCAATGGTTCCCAATCAGCCAGCGTATCCTGGCTCGGGTTTGCCTGGTGGTGCAGTTACGAATGACGAAGAGACTACCGTTAATGATATACAATCAATATCGCGCCACGATAGAGACATGTTCACGCTCAAAGCTATAGCCTGTCAGGAGGATAGTCACTAATGACAGTGAACGTTCCTCTATACAGCTAAATAAGTGTTATACCCACTTTCACTTCATATTATATACGCAGTGCATTCTGCTAGAACCATAGAGTTTCTCACTATAACACCTAGAGGGTAATCTGGCGCCACCGTCTATAGGAGTTTCTTAAGGGGGCACCGTGCCATCATGGGAATGACGGTATATGTGTCTGCGAGGCTCGTGTTGGCTGGTGTTGTAAGAGGCTTCGTCTAAAACGTGGATATGGCTACGCAAATAACGCGTTCTCAAAGTAAAATCTTCATGAAATGTTTACATTCACGCATATTACATCTTTACTCACCCACGATGCATGAGCAAGCGAAGAAAAGCAAGAACAGATGACCAACTGCTTCAAAGCGAGCGCGAACCTTGTCGTCTGTCCTCCAACTTTAGCGGCCCGCTGATACTTATTACGTAACATGTAGTCGTACACACAAAAACAAGTTCTCGTAGTTAAACAAAACATGTTTTCACGTAATAATAAAGCTAAAACAGCTTTTTACGTGCTGTTCTAGTAGAAAATGAATCATTGTGACAGACGGAACTGTACTTGCCAAGCGCGTCTTCAAGATGTCCTATCTGTACGAGAACGATGCCAATCCGAATCCACAATATACCGGCATTCCCATGCATACCACAGCGCAGCAGCGCCAGATTTCCCTCTAGGTAATGTAGTGAGAAACTCTATGGATAGAACCATTTCTTTCTTTCTTTTTATCTCTCTTTTTATCTCTCTTTTTTTTCTTGGTCTGTCTTTCCATTACGCCGTGTGCCCTCATGGCGGCCTTCCTGAGTTGAGCGAAAAGTAGCTGCTCGGTCAAGCGGGCCCCACAAGAAGCCCATATTTTCTCAGGGCGTCCGAGGCGCTTCTTTCTTCCTTTTTTTCCCTCAGGAACATTGAATATGAATTAGAATTAGGTTGAAATTCCAGCCCGATTCTAATTCATATTCAAAATTCGCCACACTGGCGCGGTTCATGGCGAGGAGGAACAACAGATTTAGGCCGAGGCACCAAACGCGTCGCACGAGCAGCCTTATAATAAGTTCCGGGACTTTCGGTCTAAGTGGCGCTGCAGCTTGCGCGTTCGTGCCGTCGCTGACTTAAGTTTATATTGGAACGCATGCGCGCGCAGCGCGGCTCTACAGGAGAAGTCATTTGCATACAACCCGAAAGAAAATGCTGCCGCCATCCTTCCTCGCTGCTTCTTCTCTTCTTTTTTTTATATTGGCTTTTCTTGTTTAATGTTATGTGCACATTCGCAGCGGCACACGACGGTGTACGTGTACGCATGCTTTCACGCGAGAGTTTAAAAAAAAAAAGAAAGGAAAAGAAACAGAAAGAAACACGAGAGAATTTCGGCGAGGTTGCGCAGGTCGCGGATAAGAAAGACGACTAAGAAAACAAGACAAGGACACGAAGAGAACGAGTACACACTCGAGGACGCTAAGCAGATTTGATGAGAGCCGAGCTCGGAGACTCGCATTAAAAATTCCGCTCGGCGCAAACAAGAAAAAGTCAAGCGACGGACGCGGCGCGTCGCGGGAGCCGCTGGCGCGGCTGGAGAGATAATCTGAAATCAATTTGTAAAGTGTTGCCGAGCTTGTTTTCCCGGTTATTTACACACCGTCTTACTTTAAGACGTCATGTTCTTGCCTTCTGTGAGCGCGCGCTCTTGCTTCCCTCGTTGCTGCCGTTGTCGTTTTGTTGGGGCCACTTTCTTTTGAGAGCCGCGGATCTGCCTTGAAGAACTCGTCGCTTCCGCGTAGCGTAGGGAAAAAAAAGAAGAAGCAGAAAGGTCATCATCTAAGTAAGTGGGTGCACTTCCTCCGTTCACGGTGAAGAATTATTCCTGCTCTTACGCCTAAGAAAAAAGGGAGAGCAGCGTTCTTGTTACCGTAAGCAGTGGGCATATATGAGCAACATTATTTTTGAGGTGCGTGTTCTCTTTTAGCCTAGACCGCTAAAGTAGAGCGCGCTAAGAACAACGTGTGCTGCGAACGAGCAAAAGTAACGAGTTCAGTGTTTCTCTCTTGGAGTCCCGGAAGCCCTTTTGCCATGCTTGAAGTGAGAAAAGCTCGCTTGGTAATCGCTCTTTTTTTTTCATCAATTGTAGTACTTGGTTATTGCTCGAAAAAACTCTCTTTCCTGCCGTGCGAAAAGGGACAGGCGGCACATAAACGACCATCTTCTATAATGCCACAGTTTCTGTTTTTCCCAGAAATGTCATCGATTGCCCGAACTGATTAAACAGAACGTTCCCAAGCACTTTGAAGTGACTGACTACCAGCCTAAATGCTCCAAAAACGCGCTTGAACCATTGAAACAGCCACACCGCCTTGTCACCAGTGAACGTCCTCTACATGAGAGCTACGTCTGTTCTCACGGATGAAATTTGCGCAATATATCGTTACATTAATCGGTACGGAAGGTGTGTCATTACCCAGTGATGCAGTGATGTACACGATCTGGCTATGTTCGCGAAAAGCCTTGCACTTTTTTGGGCGATGTATAAAGTACCGAATCAGCACTCTAAGGGTAAAAATACTGTGACAGCACTTTCTTTTGTTGTTTTTGAGGAACAAAGAACGAATAAAGCGAGCAAGCGTTTTGCGAAACTGAGTTGAAGGCGGCCATCGCTGCTTTAATTTCCTAATGGAGGAGCCCCTTGTAAAGGATACAGGTAGCGTTGTGTACGTGACGCTTGCAACTACCTTTTATCTATGTAAAATAACAAAATGTTTCGTTAGTATTTATGTAGGCATTAGGCGTTCAATTTGGCCTGCGCAACATCGCAAATTGTGGAACAAGCCGGACATAGTATTTTGTTTAATAAATTATAAGCCTCGTGTTTGCGACGAATCCGTAGTGCACATTACTTATATAGCGAGCGGAAAATGCATCCTTACTTGTGCAACCTTCTGGCCATAAGATACTGTGTCAGTGAATAGAGTTCTTTCATTGTTTATGAGCTTTTCAATAAATAATGCAAATCCTTGAACATTCGCATTTTTGTTTGTTTGTTTGTTTGTTTGTTTGTTTGTTTGTTTGTTTGTTTGTTTGTTTGTTTGTTTGTTTGTTTAAAAGTACTATTACAACACTTAATACGTTTGACAACTTAAAGTGCATACATGGCGCCGTTACCGTTGCTATAAGAATATCTAAATGAAACTTACCAGCGAACATAGCCAGAGTGTCAGTATGACGATGACGATCAAACGGCATTCCGCGCATGGTAAAATTCGCCCCTTTCGAGGAAACGGCAAAGGGAAGCAATACAGGAATGGAAAGAAAGAAGTAATCTGGAACTGATAACGCCCCACCTTACATTGCTGCGAAGAGAGAGAGAGAGAGAAAATAATGCAGAGAAAGGCAGGGAGGTTAACCAGAGGTAGTTCCGGTTGGCTACCCTGCGCAGGGGGAAGGGTTAAGAGGGATAAAAAGAGAAACAGAGTAGAAGGGGGAGATAGAAAGGGAGACAAGCACAAACAAAGCGCGTACACTACAGAGCGGTAGGAGGCGGCATTCTTAGACTCTGTCGTGAAGCCCCGTAGACCGCAAGAACCTTACTAGCGCGTGTAAGGCCTTCAACGCGGATGTCCTATCGGAGCATTGGCCCAAAGCTTTTAGTTCTGAAAGTGGACGATTGTCCAACTGGTCCAGTACACTGCACATCACTTGTCTCTCATCACTGCATCGCGGGCAGGCACAGATAATGTGTGCGAGCGTCTCGTCGATGTTACATGTGTCGCACGTGGGGCTGTTGGCCATTCCTATGAGGAAAGCATATAGGCGTTTGTAAAGGCAACGCCTAGCCACAGACGGTAGAGCATGGTCTGTTCACGTCGTGGTAATCCAGGCGGGAGGTGCATCTGCATGTCCGGAGACAATGAACGCAACCGACACATGGTGAAAACATTTGAGTCCCACAGGGGCAAAGTACACTCACCGGACATCAAGCGCAACTCAGCCGCAGCGTCTGTTCGCGAAAGCGGAATGACGACTCGTTGACCACTTTCATGTGCAGATCGGGCGGCTTCGTCGGCGTGGTCATTCCCGCTGATGTTACTATGTCCTGGAAGCCACTGAAAGATTATGTCGTGTCCCTTGTCATAGCTTAGATGATATATGTGCCGAATTTCTGAGGCCAGTTGTTCATTCGGTCCGTGGCGCATTGGGCTTCGTATGCACTGAAGGGCTGCCTTGGAGTCACTAAAGACTGTCCATTGTTGCGGAGGCTTCTGCTTAATGAAATCAAGTGCAGCACGGAGCGCCGCGAGTTCTGCACCCGTCGATGTGGTCACACATGAAGTTCTTAATTTGATTTCCTCAGATTGTGCCGGGATGATGACTGCAGCAGCAGAGCTGTTGAGTTTCACCGAACCATCTGTGTAGACATGTTGCCGGAATCTGTGCACGTTGTGCATGTGCTCCAATGTTGCTTGTTTCAAAGCTTGCAATGGCGCTCCAGCTTTTTTTTTCCGATTCCTGGAATTGTCAGTTGAACTTGGGGCTGGTGCAGACACCACAGTGGATCTGACAATTGTGTAGCGGGCGTAAATTCTGATGGCAAGTACGATTGATGTCTTGCAATAGTTTTAGCAAAAGTTGAAAGTGGCCTTTTTGCTGGCAAGCAAGCAAGATGGTGTGAGGGGATCCGAGTCAGGTGTCGGATGTGCGCTCTCAGGACATCTGTATCAATGTATACTGTCAAAGGAGCGTCTCTGGCTATGGCCACTGTCGCAATCGATGACGTTGTTTTGGGAAGACCGAGACAAGTCCTGAGTGCTTGGGCTTGCACGCTCTGGAGTTTGCGAATATTCGTAGCGCAAGTATTTCCTATTACAGGTAAGCTGTACCGCAGGAAGCCCAAAAACAGAGCTTTGTATAGCTGCAACATTGACGGTACTGTCGCGCCCCAGGACTTCCCGCCGAGAAACGCAAGAAGATCCACAATGGCGGCCAAACGCTTTGTCATGTACGAGATGTGAGGGCTCCAAGACAAGTCTCTATCAATGATGACGCCAAGAAATCGGTGCGTTCGGCTATATCGTATAATTTGGTCATTAATCCGCAAAGCATAAGGGGCCATCGATTTGCGAGTAAAAGCAACGAGTGCACATTTCTCTGCGGAAAGCTCCAGGCCTTGTTTTCTTAGGTATCTTGACACAGCCGTTGAGGCTTTTTGAAGTCGTG
The DNA here is from genome assembly GCF_038994185.2 of Dermacentor albipictus. Classification (NCBI taxonomy): domain Eukaryota; kingdom Metazoa; phylum Arthropoda; class Arachnida; order Ixodida; family Ixodidae; genus Dermacentor; species Dermacentor albipictus. The sequence continues at coordinate 75,704,712 of NC_091821.1, forward strand.
CGCGGACTTGTACACGTGTCACGCCTGAAGCCCATATGCAAATGTCGTCTGCATATACGGAGAGTTGAACGGTTTGCGGTAACGAATCAGCGAGACCAACGAGCACCAGGTTGAAAAGGGTAGGGCTGAGTACTCCGCCTTGCGGTACACCACGACTGGTATAGCTAGGCTGCGTTGGTCCGTCTTAAGTCAAAATAAAAAGAGATCTCCCATTCAAACAGTTGCATATCCAGCGAAAGGTGCGTCCACCAATCCCTACAGCTTCTAAGGCGTCAAGTATTGCATGATGACCTACATTGTCGTACGCACCTTTAACGTCAAGGAATAGGGCCGCAGTGATTCGTTTCAGATGTTTCTGGTGTTGTACGTATGTTACCAGGTCGATAACGCTATCTATTGACGAGCGGCCACGTCGAAAACCAGCCATTACCTCTGGATAGACGTTGTAAAATTCCAAGTACCATTCTAACCGTGCAAGGATCATTCTCTCCATTACCTTGCCGACACAGCTGGCCAGTGCTATTGGACGGTAAGATGATAATTCCAACGGGGATTTGCCAGCCTTGAGGAGTGGAACAAGCCGACTGGATTTCCACGTTGTAGGGACCAGGCCGTCACGCCATGATGCGTTGTATAGGCCAAGAAGGGCATCTCTGGCTTCTTGACCAAGGTTTGCAAGCGCAGAGTATGTGATGCCATCGGGTCCTGGTGACGAAGATCGCCTGCACCCAGCAAATGCGGCCTCCAGTTCTTCGAAGGAGAAAGCAGCGTCCATACGAGGATCTCGGGAGCAAGGGGGCACAATAGGAATAGGTGCGCAAGGTGAATACGTGAGCGCCGGACGCGCGATCCTTGCGCAGTAATCTTCGGCTACCTCGACTTCTCGGCGTCCTTGATGTAGGGCTAGAGACTTAAATGGACGACGCTGTTGAGGAGCTGATCGAAGTCCACGGATTGTTTTCCAAACAACCGACAGAGGTTTACGCGGGTCGAGAGACTCACAAAACGATTTCCAGCGTTGATTTTGCAATGCAGCAAGGCGACGCTGAATTTTCTTTTGAATGCGTCTGGCCTCTCTAAGGTCGTATAATGATTTAGTTCGTCTGTACCGTCGCTCCGCTCGCCGGCGGATTGCATGGATGCCCTGCATTTCCGAATCAAAGTCTGTGTATTTCTCTGACGGCCGATATGAGCGCATAGCATCCTGCATAGCCTTGGCGATCTCAAATTCTAGTGTGGACGAAATGCCATCGTGACATGCGTCTTCCATAAGTGATTTAAACACGGGCCAATCTATTGTTTGTTTAACACTTGATGGAACGTATTTGGTGAGGCCTTTTATCTTCAGGTAGGTAGGAATGTGGTCGCTTCCGTGGGTTTCTATATCTGCGAACCAATGGACGCTGTGAGTGAGGCATCGCGAAACAAAAGCTAAGTCTAAACAACTGCTGTACGTCCGGCCACGCAGAAACGTGGGACTGCCATCATTTAGACAACAAAGGTCATGGTCGCAAGCAAAGGACACGAGGTTTCTTCCTTTGGAAGTAATCTTGTTGCTTCTCCAAAGTGAGTGATGCGCGTTGAAGTCCCCCACAACAATCCATGGACCAGGTGTCGCATCTATAATGTCACTCAGTCTCTGCCTATCGAAACGACTCGATGGAGAAAGGTAAGTGCCCACTAAAGTAAACGCAAGTTTTTGTTTTTTCACGGTCAGACACACATACTGATTAGTGTCATGTGGCCGCACTGGATGAACAACATAAGTCAGTTCACACCGTATGTAGATGGTCACTTTGCTAATGTCAGCACAAGTGGATGACACATGAGGTTCATAGCCTGAGATCCGGACGGGTTTCTGTAGTTTCGGTTCACAGACGACCACAATGGGGAATCGATTGGTGAAAACGTAATGGCGAAAATCACTGCGGGATTTCAGGCCACGGGCATTCCATTGCATAATAGATGCTTCCTTGACTTGTCTGAAGAACGGCTGACGCGATAGAGCCATTGTGCTTGCTACTCGAGGCTCGCAAGAAGCGGATCCAGGCCGTCCAGCACTTGTAGTGCACTTCGAGCATACGGCGTCTGCATGTCGTTTATCAACACGCGAATGACTTTCATTAGAGATTTTATTATGGCGATTACTTGGTTGTCTTGACCTCGCACGTGATCTGTGCCCTCATCGGTTCGTCGGTAGTCCACCGTCGACATTTGTTGGGCTGGAGGACTTAATGTCGGAAGTGGAGGCCAGTCGTTTGCAGTAGAGGCATTCACTGCGTCATCAGACACCGTGTTAGTGTGGGTCAGCGCCTTGGGAGCACCAGCCTCAGGAAGTATCGTCTGTCTTGCGATGGTATCAGTATTTCTAGTAGACGAGGATCGTCTACGGTGACGGCGGACACTACGCCGTCGTACTTTGGCGGCGGCCTCTCTGTGAGTTGAGTTTTCTCTCACCATTTGTTTTAGGACTTTCCGCTCTGTCTTGTGTCTCGGGCAGTCTTTCGACGATGCTTCATGGGGTCCGGAGCAATTGGCACATTTGAAGTGAGTCGCACGGCAAGCATCTGCGCTGTGCTGTCCAGAGCATCTTGCGCACACAATCGAATTTTTGCATGTGCCGCTGACATGCCCGATCTTCAAACAATTACGACACTGAAGTGGTCTTGGAACAAACGGTCGCACTGGATGACGGAAAAATCCAACTTTCACGTGGGACGGCAGGCTACCTCCCTTGAAAGTTATCCTCACACAGCGTGAATGTCCTAGGCGACGGATTTCAATAACAGGTACATTTGCTGTGGCGGGTTTGACCAAAATAGGCAGATCGTTGTCGTCGATTGACTCATCGACATCATAAATCACACCTGATATAGTATTGCTGTCCTGCGGTATTATGGTGCGAACATTTATCTTGCCCAGCATTTTCACTCTACTCAAGACGTCCAATGCTGCTCTGTTCTTGACATCAACCGCGAGAATGTTCTTACGGGTGTTAATTCTCATATCCGTGATCTCATTTGGAACAAGCGCCTCTAGTGTTACAGATACAGCTTGCCTGTTTAGCCGATTCAGGTTGTCGGTCGGCGTCTCGGGTAAGAAGAGGATGGTATGAGCCGTGTCATGGGCCTTTGCTGACGCCGTCGTCCTTGTTGAAGACGATGAGGCAGTGACGATTCTCCTCTTTCCTTTTTTCCTCACAACTGTCAAGTAGTCACCGTCATCCGACAAATCTTCTTCGGAAGCAGAGTAGTACATCAAGGTGTCCTCGCTGCCTGTGTCGCTCATCAGGTGATTGCGCTTCCTCGGAGCGCACGACGCTGTGACGTCGGTCTCCTCCGGACGTCTAGCTGACTCCGCTTCCATCGCCGATTGTCTCGGAAGCGGCGCCTCCCGAAAACACGCAAAAATACTCGCAAAATGAGAGCAGTAGAAAACGGGGTTCCACACAAGAGCCACTTCTTCGTCTTCCTTGCTGCGAAGAATTTAGTAGGGTTACCTCGAGAATATGCTTAGGATTTCAAACATTGTGGTCTCACGCTGCGCTCACGGCGCGCGCGCTCTGATCGCGCGCGCCGGACGAGCACCACGGGTGCGAGCGCTCCGAGCCGCCATGCATACAGGGCGCCGCGTTGGCGCCTGCTCCGGCCCGCTCCGTGTGCTAACGTGCCCAGCGGGTCCGAGCTAGGGGAAAGCGAGACCGAGCGCGCATGCAGCAAGGGAGACCTTAGGCGAAACTATCCGGAAAGAAAAGAATGTTTATTAGTCTGCGTTTTGATATAAACACAAAGTTAACAATCACGACCGAATCTGAGACTAATTTCTACATAACATATGGCCAAATGGTTGGAGGTGGCCGCTAACGGCACACCGCGACAGAGAGAAAAAAGAACAAGGAACCGAATCTCCAGAGGCCGCCTATCCTTCGTCCAACGCCTGCCGTCGCAAACCCCCACAGCAGAGGAAATAGAGAGAGAGAGAGAGAGAGAGAGAGGAAAACAGGAAAGGAAGGGAGGCACACACACGTCCGGTTTGCTACCCTGCACTGAGGGAGGGGTATGGGAATGGAGAGAGAGAGCACAGTTTCCCGCAGTTATACGTTCGCACCGAGTCTATGCACGGTTCCCAAGACCTGTTTGACTTGAGGTATTTCAAGAGCGCTTTCGTGGTATTCCGTGCCATCGACGCGTATGGCAAGGGTCCAAGGACCTTCATTACCGAAAAAGGTCTAGAGTCCAGCTGGTTCAGTGCTGTCCGGAAAGCTTCTCGCTCGACGACGTATTGGGGACAGATACATAGGATGTGGTCAATCGTTTCTGTGGTTCCGCAAGAGTCGCACATGGGCGTACCCCCATTCCAATGCGGAACGAGTAGGCCTTCGTGAATGCCACCCCGAGCCAGAGGCGGCACAATACTGTCGCCTCAGAGCGGAAAACGTTTGATGGCACTTGTAGCTTTAAGGATGGATCCAGCCTATGAAGATGACACTTCGGGAGGTTGGGAGAAGACCAGTATTTGTCTGTCATAGGTTTAGCCACAATATGAAGCGTCGGCGAGGTCATTACCAGCAATACCGGTATGTCCAAGTAGCCACTGGAATATAATTTTATGCCCTTTAATGATAGCTTGATGGTGATATTCCCTTATTTCATACGTCAGCTGCTCATGAGTCCTATGATATAGGGCAAAATGCAGACTCTGAAGTGCTGCCTTAGAGACACAAAAATGACCCATTTCTGAGGTGTCGCTTGCAGGAGATATTTGACAGCAGCACGCAGCAAGCTCTGCCGCCGTTGATGTTATCATGTGGGACAGTTTGAATTTGAGTGTGGTTTTCGTAGCTGGAATGACAACGGCACCTGAAGAGCTGGTAGGTGAGGCTGAACCATCAATATAAGTGTGTATTCGGTCCCCGCATGTCTCATTGATTAATAGCAGCGTCATCTCTTTCAGAGCTGTTGTTGAGTTATTGCCTTCTTTACAGCCGGAATACTTAGGAGCTCCTGAGGCTGTTGGAGACGCCACAAGGATAATGAAGGCCTTGCTGCTGGTACTGTTAGATACGGGACCTTTTCCTCAGCCTCCTTCGATTTCACCAGACATCGAATCGCGCCACACCTAATTAAGGAGCGCAGAAGCACATCTACCACGTTCCCGATGCGCAGCACGTCCCAACAAGTTGGCGTCCCCCATCTCGTGCGCCTATATGTGGAGCTATTGTACCACTGCTTGACTCTTCCTGAACATGTAGCGGGATCCTGGCATGGCACCAGGTAACCTGGGTCACGACGAAAGCTGCTCTGCAGCTCTGAAAGGTCGCTCGAAGACAACCCGTCTCCCCTCATCCGCCTATTGTGACGGCGCTTGCAAGCCGTGGGGCAACGACGGCCGTTATGCACCGTGAAGCCCTGGGAGCAATCCCTCCCCCCGTCCGCCTTTGTGACGGCAGTTGCAGACCAGGAAGGCAATACCACAGACAAGTAATCCCTCGGACAATTGGAGCCCAAGGAGCGACCTTCTGGGCCTGGTGTGACTTACATTCGCACGGGCGCCTACCATTGGCCGAAAATGACGCCACCTGAGCGGGCTCACCGATTGGCCAAAAATGACGCCACCTGAGCGGGCTCGCCGATTGGCCGAACGTGACGTGACTTCGAGACACCGAAGGGGTTAAAAGCCAGAGCCCGGGAGCAGCAAGAGAGCATTCCTTCATTCATCTCTTTCGAGCTTCTTGCCACGGGCCGCAGCGTCCGCGTTGCTGCCGGCCCGTAATGATCTTATGACTGTTAATTTATTTGTACTCTCACTGTAAATAATGTAAATAAACCTCTAGTTTTCATCTCAAAGTCCTCCTCAACCTCGGCCAACTCCCGCACCCAACGGCAAGGTCCAAAATTTGGGGGACAGCAATTGGAATTGTCCTCCAGATCCACGGAGCAAGAAAGATTCAGGAGTGGAAACTCCGCTGTTTGCGGCGACCAGAAAAGGTCACAAGCCCGCGGAGCCGTTATCATGCTGGCGGCGCCTGGCAGCCTGGAAAGAAATTACCGCCGTTGAGAGTGCGCCGCAGCCGCCTGCCCGGGCGCTGCATTTTTTTCTTTTCGCTGCGGCTTCTACGACGCACCGCATGGCGCCGCCACTGTATGCGGCCCCGTCGGCGCATACAACAATTGTGACCTTATAGCCTGTTTCACATGATGCGATTTTCGTCGCACCGGAAGTGCGATTTCCGTCGTTTGCGATGAAAATCGCAGTCGCAGTGCCGACCCCCCGATTTTCGGCTGCGACCAACCGGTTGGTCGCACAGTCACACCGATCGCTGCGAATTTCCGTCGAAATTGCGCGGAGAGCTGTCCACGGAGCTATTTCGCCGGTTTGTTTTGGAAAATGGCGTTTGGCACGACAAGTGCAATGCGCGGAGACGTGGATCGTCGAATTCGGTACGTACGCGAAGGGAGAATAAAAAATGGCTGTGGCTTAGGTAAGGTTAAGCCCAGGATGCGAAGCATACTAGCCTTTATTTTAGTTGTTGAACCACTGTTTAGCCTGGTGAACTGCTGTTGCTTGGCTATATTTGGTTCGGCTAGACGAAGAAACAACTCATGCATTACTTCTTCGCCTTCAAGAGTGGAACGCGACAGCGTTCCCGTCGACCCGCCAAGGGGTGTAAGACAATGGGCTACAGGGCAGCGACTACGCGCCCCGCATTGGACGCGGTGAGCGTCGAGCAAAGCAGCGTTCGGCGCGGCAACGAAATGTGCGCCTGAGCAAGAGACGCACGCCTTAGAAACAGCGCGTTTCTAAGGCAACACCGCATTCACTAGAGGCGCTTTTGTACCGCTTTGAAGCGTTGTACTCGTGGCTCAGTGGTAGCGTCTCCGTCCCACACTTCGGAGACCCTGGTTCGATTCCCACCCAGCCCGTCTTGCAAGAGTTGAGCCAAAGCCACTTCTCCTCTGTCGTGACGTCACGGTGTCACGTGATTTCATGGTCACCGCCGCGCCTGAGGAGCTGGGTTGAGCCCTCGTAATATGCTTCGCATAAAAACTTGTACCGCAGATTGCATTCTCCGTTTGCTATGCGTTTGTTGACACGCTATACACAGCAAATGAAGTGCATTTTCACGTTTGCTTCGAACGCCTTTGCGAGTTGCCAGTGCTAGGAGGTGTTCGATCCCCAGCAGACGACGAGGCCGTCACAATTTTCTTTTGTTGAGTAGCATGCAAAAATCCCGCTTACGGAGCAGCTTGAATTATTTCAACCTCGGCAAGGGCAAATGACAAGACAGCAAAGTACCCGAAGTTTCAACGTTGCGCTGAAGGCGGTACCGTTCAGTTGCATTTTCTTGTCGGTTTTCAAGCACGAATTTCCCGATGCATCTTGAAAGCTTATCTTGCCTCTTATTAAATTTGACATAGCAAAAGTGTAGGCTATCGTAATGAATTTGCTACGATAGCATTAAATCCGTGGCTTTAAAATATTACATGCACGTTAAGTTGCACCTCTTCTATGGAGAATTTTTTTTCTTGCACAGAAACCAATAAACATTAAATGTGTTGCGGACTTTGTATCCTTACTGCATTTGTATGAACACTTGCTCTGCAAGGTAATTAACTGTACAGCTAGTAGATTAAGTAAATTGCTTGCTATAGTGGCACAGTGACAATGTACCCTCCTGCACAATTATGTAGAACTCGTGCAACAATGCGAAAAGCAGGCAAACGGCCTGTTCTTGTGGGGATAAAACAGTATAAAACGACACGCTTAAGTAAATCCAAAGTGTGCAGTGAAGTCAGCCAGTACAAGCAGTTCTTGCACGTTCACAGCTGATCAAGTGTGCAGAAACATTCATGCCTTACATGTTTCTAGTAAGTTTCTAATAAGTTTGTGATCACATATATTAGTGTGTAAAACCATATAGCGATATCCGCTGCGATTACTATCTTTATAAGTAATGAAATACGATGCTACTTGCAAGAACATATATCATCTGAGGATTTTAGAACAAATTTCTGCATTTCAACTATACACAACATGTGGTTTAAATAAAAGACCACAAACTGGGCTTTTTTGCAATGACAAACTTATTCCAAACTTTACTTACATACAGGCAAGAAAAAAATTGTAGACAGAAATATTGTTCTACAATTTGTTCACCTGCCACTGTGGCTATAGCATTCTGCTGCGAACACAAGGCGGGGGATTGATTTGCCAGCCATGGAAGATGCATTTCAATGGGAGTCATAGGTGAGAGAAAAAGCTCTTGCACTTAGATTTCGTTCATCACCTTTTATTGAACCCTTACACTTCAAAATACTATTGCATAGAGGGGCATGCTTATGCAAAATCTAACAGCAATAGAAAGCAAAGGGCAGAAATGTAAAACGACCATCTTTCGTGATAATTCGAGTGTGTAAATATTCATTGCATAAATATGTATTGTTCAACAGGAATGCACAAATAAGCATGATCAGGTATAGCAAGTACTCTGTCAGGAAGCTCGTTCTACAGATGTATAAATGTCAAGGCATGAATGCTCATACTACGTCGCACACATAGCACAAAGAAACCCTTTTTCAACAGTTGACCCTTCTGGCAGATATGAGTGGGCCATAAGCAGCAGAAACTTTATTGCAGGACATTGTGTAATACCTCTTATGAAAGAATGAAGAGAGTGAAGAGGCTTTTAACAGCAGTACCTCATGCTGCTCTAATAAGAGGAACGATGAGCAAAAACATTTCTGGTAGAGCACTTAAACAGTAACTTTCTGAAAGACAGAAAATTCCAGGTGAGAGTTGGAGGTACATTTGGCCCACACACACCAACAACACGGGTATACTACAAGAAACACTACAGCCTATGGTGTATTACAGTCTATGGGAAAGCTATCTTATACAGAAATCAAGAATAATGCAACAAGCCCTTGACAACACTGCAGACTTTCTTGGCCAGTCTGGCCTCTCGCTTCATGATAAGTCAGCTCATATAGACGTCGGAAAAAAAAAGAATGACTAGAATCAAGAACTACCCCAGATTGCACATTGTGATCCACATAGCTGGACAAATATGCCCGCAAGTCAACATCCACAAATCCTCAGCTAGTGTAACCCCATGACGCAGAGCCAGCACGTGGGTGAAACAATTATGCAATGCCTGGACGCAACTTCCACACCTGGTGAAAAGAATAATCTCGAAATAATGGGGGTGGACGAGTGGATACTATAGAAAATCGCAGATGCTGTGCTTGTGTCCAAGGTATGGTACGGTATGAATTGCCAGCAGCACACAAAAAAGACAACTCATCGAATACAGGCATCGGATAGTAATAACAGGTCTTACCAACTGTACCATGCTTGAAGACCTCTATGAGAAAGAGCTAACGAACAAACACCTAGAGAGTGTAGAGTTGCAGCCTGCAGCACAAATTCTTTGTCTCAAGAGGTCAGAACCTCGTCCCAAGATACTATGCAAGCTAGCATATGAGATGCAAAGACGACTACCCCTCCCTTCAGAAACACAACCTCGGGAGTACCTGAACTTGAAACACAACAGGCCCATACTGTGGAATATGGGGGCAAACAATTAGGCCAGGAGACTATATGTAAATGCCAAACACACAGAGGAGGTTGCTAATCATGAAGATGCAAGCAAACATAAGGCACATATAGTACACTGATCTGGCAATAGCAATGTAACAGTAGTATGACACTACATAAAACTAAACCCCATATAAGTGAGTACCATTCCAGGTCATCCTACACCTAGAAAAGCTGAACTGAAAGCAATCAAAGCAGCACTTGTAGTGCAAATTACACCCTGCATGGATTCACCAGAAACTGTCTGGGCCTGCACATCACACAAGATTGTCAGGAAAATCAGGAGATTGACACGCGACTTGCAAGCACATGGCCAGAAATTAAATTACAGGATACATAGCCATGCAGATATTCCAGGACACAAGCGTGCTTATAAGCCTGACATAATAACTGAAAACTAGATGAGTTTGTGTGTATTCATTATTAACTAAAGTACAACAGATAGACAACAGACAAGAACGAAGCGCTCTGTGTGTTCACTTCGTTCCTGTCCATCGTATTTCTGTTGCACTATAGTTAATGAATTCATAAGGCTGCACAGGAGAAGAATGATACCTCTGCCCAAGGGCCCGATCTCACATCCAAATACACGCGTGTGCACACACACACACACACGTTGCAAGAGTGCATAGCATGAAGCAGTATCAACAGGATGACACTAGATATAGATGAGGACTAACTTTCAACTGAGGTTCATTTGTAAAAATGTGGCGAGTTATATAAATTACCAGAAAAAAAAAGGACGATGAGCAAAACGAGAACAAGGTGAAAGCAGGAGCCAACGTTTCGACAAATGGACTTGTCTTCTTCAAGGTCCACGTGCGGAAACGTTGGCTCCTACTTTCACCTTGTTCTCATGTTGTTCATCGTCTTGAATTTCCATCTCCTGCCTTCCCCGAGTTTTCCCCAGAAAAAGAAAGAAATCTTTGAAGGATAGATGAAAATTGGTGCTTGATGCAGCCAAACATAAATAAAAATGCTACAGAAAGAAAATAGAGAAAAATTCCAAGTGCAGGAAAAAATCATTACAATTGCCAATCCTGCATGTGCGCACCTTTCAAGAAACACTGTTGTTATTCCAATAGACAGACTGACAGCTTGCTTATGCAAGCACATTCTTCCAGTTCCATGCCATTGGGAAAAAAATGAGTTTCCTGGAAGGTAGCCACATGCACACTTGGTGATCACAATGTTTTTTTCCTTGGACTTGTATATCTATATGTATTTTCTCCCTTTCCTGCTTTTATGTTTGGTTTCATCAAGCACTAGTCTTTTTCAGGTTTTATTGCTGTACTACTTTGTGGTAACCTTTATAGATAACTGCATTTTCACAATAAACCTTTTAAGTAGAAGTTAGCATACCCTGTTCTTACTGCTTCACACTGTACATTCTTGCTACATTGGCCAAATAAAAGATTTTATAAGGTATCATGAGGGCCATTAAGGTGACTTGTTGCAGTCTAAAAAAAAACAACGAATAGCCTGGCTGCAAATGGCACCAGAGAACACATAGGACAGACAAGAAAACCGAGATGATCTAACAATCGAAAATTTAATGTACACACCGAGTAAATGCTCGCTGACAAGCAATAGACTGAACATACACAAAAAGGAGAAGCAAAAATGCATGTGCGTTTCCTGACAGGAAATGCATCCATTTCTAACAGAGGCCGTGATGACAAGATTAACCCAGCATGTTTAGATCTGCAGCTTCCGTAATTTCTCTAGGCAGCCGATCTGCACAGAATGCTAGCTTCTTCCTCTACAATGCACGCTCAGATGTGGAGAGTGCATTGTAGAGGAAGAAGCTAGCATTCGGCTGCCTAGAGAAATTATGGATGCTGTAGATGCAAATACACTGGGAGAATCTTGTGTCAGCATGGACGCTGTTACACTTTCAGAGATGGATGCGTTTCTTGTTGGGATCTGTATGGACACACATCAGATCTTGCTTCTGCTTTTCGTGTAAATTCGATTTATTGCTTGTCGAACAGCATTTACTCGACATGTTCAATAAACTTTCATTTGTTAATACACCTCATGATTGTCTTGGTCTCTAGCAAAAAGGTGTTCATTCTTTTTACAGTGATGCTGTGTATGCCTAGGCGAAACACTCATGGTCTGATCCCGAAAACCCTAGTGTAAAGGTATGAGCCATTGCATTCATCTTGCATGATGGACGGAGACATTTCTTGTTGGTTAGACATAGAAATGCTTATGCATTTCAAACATACATTTATCTGTATATTATTGCAGGGAAGGGACACAGAGGGGGATGGGGTTAAGACAAGATCATGATGTCATTATTATCTCACAGCAAAGGTGTGGTGGGCCATTGGCTGGACCGATAGTGACGTCGTTTCTCTTTAGCAGCAGAGCGCGTGTGCAGCAGTCTCTCTCCCACTTCCCAATTGGTTCAAAAATCTGTCCCTGTATTTAATTAAATGAAATGTGCAGCCCCGGTGTGTCACTTCGTAACTACAGTGCATAACTGAGTCATAAACATTATGATTAACGCATTACAAAACACAAGTGCGTAACATAATTCAGAAAGACTTTGATGGACCCGCTGGATTAACACAATGAACCACTCATTGCACTTTCCATGATGGTGATCTTGCAAAGTGCAATGTGTGGCATTCCAAATAAACAATGTGATAAACCCAAGCCAAACATGTGCATAACCTCATTAAGAAACACAGACATAACCAATAATATAGAAAGACTTGAATAAACCATTGGAATTAACCCAGTGATAAACACCGGGGCTGCACATTTCAGCTTCGCTGGTTTAGCATCTGTACAGGGTGCATGGGCCGTAATTTTTTCTGTTATTGTTTGTTAAGTATTGTATAATGCTGTGCCAGTAAAACACGTTGGGCTAGTTGATGCAATGTATTGGTACTGCTTTTTTTGTTGGTTTTTTCTTAATGTTGTGCCCTTCTTCCTTTTGTAACAACTTTTTTATTCCCCCTTGCATAATACTCCAACCTTGCAGCCTGTGAGGTATATAAATAAATAAGTACATAAGCACGTCATTCATTCATCTGCATACACCTCGCACCATTCCTTGCTCAACAAACATCACTGCGTTGATGTCTCGCAGCATGCGTCTACATTAACTGCCGTTTGCGTTTCGGTAAGGTTTGTGAACAGTGTAATGCATAAAGATTACATGACATTAAGGTTGTGACCTATGCGGTGCATAAGCAAACCTTGCAAAAGATGACATGTTGGATTGTTGAATATAAGACAAATTGTATATATCGCAGTTACTTTCACAACATTTAATTGACCACTTGACAAAAACTTCACTTCGCATAGCTTGCAACACGTACACTGAATCTGCAGTTTTCTTTTTTGCTTATTAATGCAGTCGTTACTGCATGGCCACATTGTAGATTTGAAAACAAAGTGAAATAAATTTGTTTGTGGCAATATAACAATATGTGTAGATCACTGCGATTGTAACACGAGAACTTGATACAAACATGCACACTATAGCATGCAGAAAAATGCTCAGGACAAACTCCAGAATGTTTGCATCCTGATACTTATGAAAGTGAACGGTTTCATTCCATGGCTGTCAATGAGAGGGAGAGAGAAAACTTAGTTGTGTTCGCGGAACAAAAACACATTGATAAGCTCAGACATATAGTCATTGCTTAACACTTTCGAAATGAATAATTAAAGCTTGCTATCGACATTGAAGCAGCCTTTCGACAGCAAGAAAAGGAATCAGTTTTTCCAGCTCTGAACATTGAATTGCAGGAAATGCAAGCAGGCATAAAATTCTGCCAATATAATCTGTTTAGGAATACCAAATTCGAATAAACATTGAGCTTGCATTTGTACACTCTCTGGCTGAGCAATCTAGTTTGAAATTACTCCCATAAGCATGTCGTAACAATGTTGATCTAATACAGGTTAAATGCATGACTAGCTTAAGAAATCTGGATGATTGCTATAAATTACAGTGAAGAAACTATAATACCTAATAACATTAATAATATAATAATAATATTTATTTCCACAAAACAGGCTAACCGTGAGAGGCGTGCGAGGCTGAGCAGAAAGCTGAAAAATTCTACGGCAAGTCCGCCTGCCGTGGGCCTACGATCCTGCATTATGAATAGCGCGTATTGATATGGTCTTGGTATTGATAAGCACGGCGATGGACGAACCAGGCTAGCGCTAAGGTTAAATTTCACAACACAATTTTCATTCCACGTCGTAATCACACAGATCGTTTGAGGCTTCGTTCAGGGGCACACGCGGGCGTTCGGGTTGGTGCTTCTTGTTGCGTTTGGCGTAAGAATATGGCTAGGAACAGGCACCAGATATGCGCAATGACAGGCAATATACACGCATCCTTTCTCCAGAAGCTGACGCCGAGCACGGGTAGCGCGAGGATCTTGTTGGGCTGACACGACAACTTCGTGGCAGCCGAATTCCGAATACTGCATATACGGTGAGGGTAGCTATATGAACTTGTCGATAGGACATCTTGTAGATTGTTGTAGCGCAGGCAGAACGAAACGGCCGCAGAAGGTAGATAAGACAACACACAGCGCTGAACCACCTGCGAACAGCTGTTTAAGTGCGCGATGTCGCACTGAACTAGAGAAACCGCCGTCGCGCACCCCAAGACAAATCTTAACTAACGTTTTTAAATTAGTAAACGTACATATTATTTGCTTCTAATCAAGAGAAGTCAATAATATTATACTGTAAACGTTTTATTCACTACAATAAAAGAATTATGCAGCGTGTGCCACGAAACCTGGTACTAAGCAACCCTGGGTGTCGCACCAGTCGCACTGTTGAAATCGCAATCATGTGAAATGAGGCCTCTAAAAATCGCATTGCGACGCGTGCGACAGCACCGATTTTCGTCGTTGCAGTCGCAGCATGTGAAACAGCCTTATCTGGTCGCCCGCGCTCGCTCGCGCTGACGGGAGTTTCACCTCCTAATTGTCTTCCTCCGTGTCCAGATCCAACAGTACGTATCCTAATGGTGGTTGCCGTTTTGGCAACGCAGGCTAGGCTTCGGTGTCCATATTCTTCTCAGTGCTCTTATCCTTTGTAGGCGGGCTCAGTCCTGATTAACCTCCCTACCAATCATTTATCATTTGCTCTCTCTCTCTCTCTCTCTCTCTCTCTCTCTCTCTCTCTTGCTATCCTTTGTAGGCCTTTCTGATGTGCCTGGCCTAGGTGGCAGTGGAGGAGGTGACAGTGGACGTGGCACACGCATAACCGACGCAGTTTTCCTTGAAGAACGTCGGCGACGAGAGCGCCGCTTTCTGATTTTAGCGGCGGCTTCTCGATGAGAGGAATTATCTCTTGCCATTTCTTTTAAGATATACTTTTTTTAATTTGTGGGCATTCCTTTGATGAAGCCTCATGAGATCCGTGGCAGGTTGGACATTTCATTACAATGGCCGCACCTTTACCCGCGGCGTGTGGCTCAGCACAGCGGGGGCACACTGTTTCTTTCTCACAGACGCTGCTCATGGGGCCTAGTTTCATGCAGTTGTGGCCCTGTAAAAACTTCGGAATAAAGGGCCAGACAGGATGACGAAAGTGGCCTACTTACCGTGCGACGGCAGGCAGTTGCCCTTGAACACAATCTTTTCTCAACGTGAGTTGCCCAGGCGCAAGACATCAACAATGACGTCATGATCACTCGCTGCTTTAACCAGAATCGGCAATTCATTACTGAGGATGGCCAAGTCTACGTCGTATATGACAGCGGGGATGACATCAGAGCCCATCGGGATGTGATAGCACACCTTCATGCCATCAAGATCTGTTACCTTGCGTAGGACGCTAAGACCACCCGCATGCAGAACATCAACGGCCAGTACATTTTTTCGGGTGTTCACTCTAATGCCCATGATTTTGTTGGGCCCCACGGACTCCAGCTGAATCGAGACAGATTGCCTATTAAGCCGTTTCATGTTACCGTTGGGTGTCACAAGCACAAACAAGATGGTGTTGGCCGCAAAGCTCCGCGTGGGCCCAACAGTTTGTGTACTGGAGAACGAAGATGTCCTGGTATTCCTGCTCTTCGCCTTGCGGCTCCGCACAAGTTCGAAGTCGTCGTCATCAGAAGGGTCCTCGCTGCTGAGTGACTAGACATGGGTGCCCTCGCTGTCGCTGTCAGTCTGTAGCCCGATTCGTTTCCTGGAGGCGGCCGTCGCTGACACCACCGGTTCCGGAAGGCGTCCTGGACGGTCCACGTCCATCGCCACCGAACTTAGCGCGACGACTGTTACATACACTGGAGATTTCATGGAGGAATGGACGCGGGCACGATCGGAAGGCGCTGCCTCAGGACATCTAGACGACGGAAGAGTACACGCGTCCACCGAGGCCAGGACTCCGATGAGCCAAAGTAACCATCAGCCGGTGGCGGACAATTAACAGGGCCGCCGCCGGCTGAGGGAAACACGTATGCACCTTCGGACGCCTGGATGGGGTCTCCTCAAGCCCCGTCTTGCGCCCGCGCACCCGGAGCGCACGGAAGCAAGGCCCGAACTCCGTCAGAAAGTCGGCCAATGGGGGAAGCCCGTTGATCTTTCCGTGGGCGCGATGGCAGCCGAGTGACAGTGTTTTATGACCCGCTGCCATCCCGTCCAGGCAGGGAGGCGTGGGACATGGAACTCTCAGAAGCGGAACGCAACGGAACGCCGTCGCACAACTACTGCGAGGGCTCGAAACCTCACAACGTACATCTTTTAAGCATCGAATTTTGTTTACTAGAAAAGTGCTGCATTATTATTATGGCTACACTAAAGCAAAGGAGGCAGAGCAGCAAAATCACAACATCCAATGGGTCTCTTTTACCACAGAAGCGGTGTTTGTCCAAATGCCTCGCACACTTCCGTTGAACGGATGCAACGGAAAGTACGCTATCGTCTAACATGGCGCCACCTTGCCATCCTGGGCCTCAGGGGCAGCTGCTTCTAACGCGTTCGCCCCTTTCACGGGAAGTGAATGTGGTAAAAGACTTTTGCTGCGCATTCTCTCATCTCGGTAACAAAACTCAGGCGTTTTCTTTGTGGTCTTCTTGAGATTGGTTCTCCGATATCGAGGGATGAAAACATAGTCTGTAGTCACACTGGCAACTCCTGATGTCACGGCAACAAAACGGTGGCGCCATGTCACCGCTACGGCAAAACAAGACGCCACGCGGTGTCTGATTGGACCACCGTTCCATTGCAGAGAAATCGACGTATTTTGAGCCATGTCGAAGCACAGGACACGCACTTGTCATTGCCTTGGATTGGCGTCGCTTTGGGCAGTGTACACCAGCATGTCCATACCATTAACGAGAGTTCTGTACAATGTGCCAATAAGAGTCATCGGGGACTTCATTGTTGATATTTCAATGCCAAATGATAAGTGTCTCATATTTGTGAAAGATGTTTACTTGCAAACGATGCTATTAAATCAACAACTGCGCACAACACGCGCATTGACGCACTGTTCTCTTTGCAAGGAATGCAGGTGACATGTCTCGTAAAACCTATGTAAACTATTTGAGCTATCAGAAGGCACTGTTAGCAATAGCTCTATAACTATCTCGTTCCCTTCATGTCAATGCTGTGTAATTGCGTGCATGAACCTTGTTCAATTAACAACTGAATACCATACACTTCTTAGGCCAAATAAATATTTTCCTGCATTCCGATTCATGCTCTCCAAATGTGCTCTTCTTCCGTGGGTAATACATATTCGAGTGTCATATACTTGTGAAACTATTTGTGAGTATTTTCACTGTGCCCATGTATGGTACTCAGTGGCCGAAGTTTCTTCGGCAACCTGCTTTGCCTTACAAATGTAATTGTCCTAAACATTTTTAAATGTTCGGGGCTACCGCACACGAGCACGGCCAAAATGAAGTTCGTTGTGAGAAACGTGCAGAAACTACGCACGCTATTTGTGAATGTAAACGAACAGCCGAGCGTTTTTAGAAAGCTCTTGAAGGCGTGTATTGCAGTGGAGACATTCAGGTAGCTTATGTTGTTTCATTGCATAATCCTAAAGAGAACAGAACGGTTAACTAGTACATATGTAACGGGACCGTAGCCCTATCCTGCAGCCGCCACAGGGAGAGAGGGCAGCGGGAGAAGAGGCGGGCAGTCGTTCCCGCCAGCGCTCTGCTATACATAGCATCTGCATCTTCCGGCGCCACAAAGCTCTCGCGTGCAGCAGGGCCCGGTTATTTGCTTACACGCATAACAACGTGACAAAGGCATGCCTACAACGGAACCACATTCGCACTGACGCTCGTTGCCTATTTTCACAAACTGCGGAGTAGCCCTGGATGTTCCCGATTTGACGAAATATTTACTTTGCCGTTGCAAATGTTAAATATAGGACTCATAAGTTTGCGAGAACTACGTTCGCATTGAAGTTTTGTTTTTCTTTTCTTTTTTATCTCGTACATTTACTGTTGGCAATGAAAGCACCCTACCGACCCTCCGCGGCTGTCCAGTGGCTACCTCGTTGCGCGGCTCAGCTCGAGGTCGCGCGTTCTTTCCCAGTCGCAGGGGCCGCATTTCGATGGGGGTGAAATGCAAAGACGCTCGAGTACCAAGATTTAGGCACACGTTAAAGAACCTCAGGTGGGAAACATTAATCCGGAGGCCTCCCATGCGGCGTGACTGATAATCAGATTATGGTTCTGGCAGGTGAAACCCCAGAATTGAATTTCAATTTTGAAAGCGCCACGAAACTCGGTCGCGAGCGAGTACGCGCCCTCTGCATTGCTGGTGAAAGTCCGACAGCCAATCAACGACCGGGGGGAGGGGCGGAAGAGCCACCGAAAGTTATTCGCTTTAGAACTTCTTCTGATCCTTCTAAGCTAGCTACACAGCTCGGCCCAGAAATAACTGAGTTTAGTGTCCGAGGAGTCTTTATCATAATCGGAAGACCACTTGAGCGGTAAAACATAGCAATGATTGTATGCACGAGGTCTCACCGCTTCACGCAGACGCTCTCGCATGCTGAAGACGCGGTGTTTAGTAACAGCTTAGGATAACTATCGATGTCTACGGATTGTCCACTTGAGACAAGCTTCAGAACACTGCAAGCGCTATTGCATTCCGCTGCAAGAGAATGAACCATCGAAATTAAACCAGTGCCGTAAAGACGGCTGCACAACGCAGTTTACACGCCTTTTCTGTATCGCCGTGAAACTTCATGGCGTCAGAGTCACAGAGCGACAAGAGCCCAAAGATGATTCATTCATTCATTCATTCATTCATTCATTCATTCATTCATTCATTCATTCAGTCAGTCAGTCAGTCAGTCAGTCAGTCAGTCAGTCAGTCAGTCAGTCAGTCAGTTATCATTCATTCATTTGGCAAGGAGCACACGGGCTATAAAAGACGGCTTGTTGAAACTCTGGAATAATTTAGACCATCTTGGATTATTTAACATGCACACAAAGCACAACAGACAAGCTTTTTTTTTTTGCATTCCGGCAGCCCCCATCGAATTGCGTCCCATGCGGCCTGCAATGTAACCCGCACCCTCGTGCTCAGCAACAGATGGAGGTGCCGCGGAAGGCAAAAGCGACTGAGGCACTGCAGCGCGAAAGGTATAAAGGAGGATAGCGAAGAAAAACAAAGCAACAACTTTCGTGAAATGTTTCTCGCGACATTTCTCCGAACGTTTGCCCGCCCGAAGAACGTTTCTTCGGCGCTCCGGGTCACCAGCCGCAATTAAGGACTCGCTTTATTAACCCTCCGATCGCCTCTCCTACGGCCGCCCGATTCCAGTTCCCGGCAGCGAAAGACCGCAGCTCCAGCCGCGCGCGTCGCGGAGTGAGCGAGCCGCGGCCATCCGTCTTCGGCGCGCAAGGCGGGCGTCGCCGACCGCGGCGGAGGCGGGAGAGAGGGAGAGAGGACGCCATTTCCGCGGCAGAGCGCGCCCAAGAGTAGTGCGCGTTGTTTCAAGGCGCTCGAGCGTGGCCAAGTTTCGCCGAGAGCCCCGCTCGTAAATCATTCCGCATGAGGTGTCCGCGCTCGCCGTCGAGGCGCTCGCCCCGAAACCAGAGAAGGTGCGTGCGTCTTCTGTATGCGCCAGAGTGCGTGCGTGTGTTTGCGTGTTTGCGCGCGCGATTGTCCAGAGAAGGCGGCCACGCAAAATGTCGCGAGAGGAGCGCGTCCGCATTTCGTATTTTCGCCAGAAACAGCGTCACCTACGCGGGCGAATCTTGAAGCCGGCACTCGGGCCTTTTACCGGGCGTGAGCACGGCCAACGGCGCAGTGGTGGCGACGAGCTCGTTGAAACTCCGTCGGATTTAATATTTCCACCTAACTGTTCGTGGGGCTTCCGAACGCTCTGTTACTGACTGCACAGTTTCTCGAATTGTTCTTTGGCTGCTAAATTCAGTGCAAAGTACGGCACATACACGCAGCTTCGTGTAGCCGATGAATTCAGGGCCTCGAGTTCAGCAGCCCAATGCTTTAACTGCTGAGCCGTGGCTTTCTGCACCAAGCTCGGTTACGGCTGCGCATTATCAGATGCATTGCTCAAGCTTGTCATTAAGCGATTTACAACTGAACTCCAAAATATTCCAATATGCAGATGGCACCGCACTTATACTAGGTACCGCCGAATACGAGAGAGGATGCACGCGCCTCCAAGAAGATGTACATAAAATCATGGAGTGGTTTGGGGAAAATTGTATTTTCGTCAATCCTCATAAAACCAAATTTGTATGTTTCAGAAATCCACATAAACATGTAAGCCTCGACCGACCCTTATACTTGCACAAATCTACCTGCGGCACATGTGAATGTGTGCCCCTGCAGACTGATTCACTGGTAAAATATTTAGGCCTCTTTGTGGACGAACACCTAACTTGAAATAATTATGTGGAACACTTGCGCAAAAGCTTACGAACTATGGCAGCCTTAATTTATAATTTGCGGGGGAAATGTCCTCTAAATTTAAGAATTACAATATACAAAGCATTAGTGGAGTCTGTTTTGCGCTATGGAATAACTTTATATGGTACATGCTCAAAATACAAATGGCAAACGATTAATAAGCTTATCAAATGTGTAGTAAATAGTATATCTCATGAACAGTCTTACACACGGCTTCTACAAAAGAAAAATACTCTAAACTAGGCATAATCAAGGTAAGCGAAATGTTTCGGTTTTCAGTGGTTCTGCGACACCATTTTTCAAGAGATTTCAGGGTAGCTATCCATAAAGAAGTGACACTAAGGAAAACAGACAGGTACGTTAAGCCAAGAGTTTTCACAAACTATGGAAAAAAAACGAGGAACTATTATGTCCCAGCGGTATTTAATGATCTCGGTGACGATTTATGCAATATTGTAAAAAGAAGAACACTGGTGAAAAAGATAAGAAAGTGGTGCTTAGAAACAATGCAAGAATGACACATCTGTGTGGCCTTAGGGCCATGCTCCGTTCCATGTTTACTCTTACGTCATTTGTCTAGTCTACTTATCGCAGCTTGTCAAGTTATACTTGCTTTTGTGTTCATCGATTCCTTTCTTTATATCTATTTTCTTTTTTTTAAATGTCGCGCAGGACGGGATCCTGCTATCTTGTCTTTGTATTGTATGTCATTGAGCCTTGTAACTGCTGATGTATCCAGCAGCTGCCAGGTCAGCCGACAAGCGCTATGTGCTTAGGCTGACCAGCAGATTTATGTGTGTGAAAAAAAACGGGCGAATAAAACTGTATTGTATTGTATTGTATTGTATTGTATTGTATTGTATTGTATTGTATTGTATTGTCATTACATTTCAATGGCTTGACACGCAGGCCTTCCGTTCTTTCCGACCGATTACTTCTCTCATTGGTTTCGTCCTTAAGTGTCCTACCCCTAAGATAGCTAGACCACTCCACCTCAAAAGCTGTACCCGAAATTGCGACCGGGCTTGTGACCCACAGAAATTTTATACCAAGCGATACCATCAACTGGAGAGAGACAGAGAAGGTAGGAAGTAAAAGCAGAGAGGTTAGATAAGCGGTCCACTTTGCTAGCCAACACATGGTGAGGGGGAGGGAGAGAGAGAAGACGCGGGTCGAAATCATTCACACGCACTAAGCAAGATGCAGCGTATCTACAGTCGGGCATTCAAGTCTGTCGCCTGGACCCAGCATCACAGCCAGGGACCCAGCCAGACTCAGACAGCGGAGGTACACGTTCAGAACTATTTACCACTGAAGTGCACCGCCATCTGTCTCAGATGAAATGTGCACTATTGATACCAATATCTTTTCAGAAAGAAATCCGCAGTTGAGTTTTGAACATGGTCTAGAGATTTAATTTGCTCGTCTATAGATTCAAGTGCGCGAAATAATAATCTCAGGCAACCATCCACATAGGCTCACTGGCTATGGCATGCTTCTACTACAAGCACGAGGTCCCGGTTCGACTACCGACAGCGGCGAGTGCACTTTCTTGGGGGCAAGACAAAAACACTTGTGTAGCCAGCTTCGGATACACGCTGAGGAACCCCGTGCAGTCAAAACAAAATTTCTAGCCTTCCACTACGGGATCTCTCATGACTTCCTTCTTTATAAGAAACAACTTACAGGAAATCTGTTATTGCGGTTAGGTGCGCGTCAGCTCCAAATAATAACGAAAATTCACTGAAGAAATCATTGAAGCTAGAACAGTGAACTTTATGAACAGGACTGGGAAAAGGTACTTTGAAATTCTCATCATCATCATCATGCTCTTTCTCAACAATCTCCAATTACCCTTGTCGTGGGCTAGCTGATCCAAAGTTATGTCTGCGAATTTCCTAACTTCATCGCGCCACCTAATTTTCTGTGGCCGTCTACTGCGCTTCCCTTCGCTTTACACCCATTCTGCAACTCTAATGGTGCACCAATTATCTGCACTACGTATTACATGAACTGCCTAGCTTCATTTTTTCCTCCTAATGTCAATTAGAATATCGGCTACCCCTCTTTGAAATTGTATCATGATACAGATACATGATACCGAGGTGATACGCATTTGAGATACCGATACAAAATACTAGCGATTTAATGGTATCCGATCAATAGTCCCTAGAATGTATCTTAAGATACATTCATGGCATCACATACTCTTCGC
This sequence comes from Dermacentor albipictus, assembly GCF_038994185.2. Taxonomy (NCBI): domain Eukaryota; kingdom Metazoa; phylum Arthropoda; class Arachnida; order Ixodida; family Ixodidae; genus Dermacentor; species Dermacentor albipictus. The sequence continues at coordinate 75,727,431 of NC_091821.1, forward strand.
TTGCAAACCTTGGTTAAGAGGCCAGAAATAAACTTCTTGACCTATACAACGCATCATGGCGTGACGGCCTGTTCCCTGCCACATGGAAATCCAGTCGCCTTTTTCAACTCCTCAACCCTGGCAAATCTCCAGTGGAATTGTCATCTTACCGTCCGATAGCATGGCCAGCTGGGTCGGCAAGGTAATGGAGAGAATGATCCTTACACGGTTAGAATGGTACATGGAATTTTACGTCTATCCGGAGGTAATGGCTGGCTTTCAACGCAGACGCTCGTCAATAGATAGCGTTATTGACCTTGTAAAATATGTACAGCACCATAAACATCTGAAACGAATCACTGCGGCCTTATTACTTCATGTTAAAGGTGCGTACGACAATGTCGATCATCATGCGATTCTAGACGCCTTAGATGGTGGTGGTGATAAACATTGTTGAAAGGGGAAAGGGTAAAGGGGGACGTGGCTGAGGGTTTGGGCTCAAGTAAGGCCCTGGGCCTGCTTGGCCTTTTCCGCCCAGTCCACCAGTTCAAGCTGTCGGTCGACGTCCCCGGAACTGTGCCAGGCTGTCCAGTCAGTCTAGCTGCTGACGGGGGGATGAGAGAAGCTGTAGGGATTGGTGGACACGCCTTTCGCTGGATAAGCACCTATTCGAATGGAAGATCTTTCTTTATTTTGACTGAAGACAGACCAACGGCCGTCTAGATATACCAGTCGTGGTGTACCGTAAGGCGGAGTACTCAATCCGACCCTGTTCAACCTGGTGCTCATTGGTCTCGCCGATTGGTTACCGCAAACAGTTCAGCTCTCCGTATATGCAGACTACATTTGCGTATGGGCTTCAGCAGTGACACGTGTACAAGTCCGCGCACAACTTCAGAAGGCTTCAATGGCCGTGTCAACATACCTAAGAAAAATGCAGACGAACGCACCGCTTTCTTGGCGTCATCATTGATAGGGACTTGTCTTGGAGCCCTCGCGTCTCGTACATGACAAAGCGTTTGGTCGCCATCGTGGACCTTCTTGCGTTTCTCGACGGGAAGTCCTGGGGCGCAACAGTACCATCAATGTTGCAACTATATAAAGCACTATTTTTGGGCTTCCTGCGGTACAGCTTACCTGTACTAGGAAATACTTGCACTACAAATATCCGCAAACTCCAGAGTGTACAAGCACAAACACTCGGAACTTCTCTCGGTCTCCCCAAAACTACGTCATCGATTGCGACAGTGGCCATCGTCGGAGACACTCCTTTGACAGTCTATATAGATACAGACGTCCTGAGAGCCCATATTCGACACCTGACTCGGATTCCCGCAGACCATCTTGCTTGCTTGCGAGCACAGAGGCCACATTCAACATTTGCCAAAACTGTGGTTGGGTGTTGTCTTTACCAAAGCCTATGCGTTCTGCATAGGGATGACCGACACCCCAACCTGTGACCACTGCGGCCATGAAGAAACAATTGGCCAAATTTTACGCGCCTGCCCGCAGTACGGTCCACAGAGGGAATGTCTTCGCCACGAACCCAACTGGACGACCAACCGGTATCCGAAAAAAAGAATTCTACAACATCGAAGGGAGCTAACGTCACAGAAGAAGGCCGTACAAGCGCTATTGCACTTTTTGCGATCTACCGGCTTTTGCGAACGCCTTTAACTGGAACGCCTTTTGTGTGTTTGAAAATGATTTGAAAATGCCGCACTTGATTAATGAAATTAAGTGCGGCACTACGTGCTGCACTTGATTTCATTAATCAGGAACTACAATGGACAGTCTTTAGTGACCCCAAGGCATCCCTTCAGTGCATACAAAGCGCAATGCGCCACGGACCCAAGGAACAACTGGCCTCAGAAATTCCACACATGTATCATCGCAGTCATGACAAGGGACACAACATAATCTTTCAGTGGCTTCCAGGACATTTTATCAACACGCGGATTTTTTTTTTAAATCCAGTGGAAAATTGCCGGCACCGGGATTCGCACCACAGACCTATTGCACGCGAGGCGGGCGCTCTTCCTCTACGCCACCGCTGCACCTTCACCTTGGGAAGAATTGGGGATAAAAGTTAATGGAGAATACCTTAGTAACACGTGCTTATTAACTCAGGGGACCAATTGCAATGCATGCTCACTGACCTGGAGCGGCAAAGCAGAAGGGTGGGTCTGAAAATTAATATGCAGAAGACTAAATAATGTTTAACAGTCTCGGAAGAGAACAACAGTTTACAATAGGTAGCGAGGCACTGGAAGTGGTAAGGGAATACATCTACTTAGGGCAGGTAGTGACGGCCGATCCGGATCATGAGACGGAAGTAATCAGAAGAATAAGAATGGGCTGGGGTGCGTTTGGCAGGTATTCTCAAATCATGAACAGCAGGTTGCCACTATCCCTCAAAAGGAAAGTGTATAACAGCTGTGTGTTACCAGTACTCACATATGGGGCAGAAACCTAGAGGCTTACGAAAAGGGTTCTGCTGAAATTGAGGACGACGCAACGAGCTATGGAAAGAAGAATGATCGGTGTAACGTTAAGGGATAAGAAAAGAGCAGATTGGGTGAGGCAACAAACGCGGGTAAATTACATCTTAGTTGAAATAAAGAAAAAGAAATGGACATGCGCCGGACATGTAATGAGGAGGGGAGATAACCGATGGTCATTAAGGGTTACGGACTGGATTCCAAGGGAAGGGAAGCGTAGCAGGGGGCGGCAGAAAGTTAGGTGGGCGGATGACATTAAGACGTTTGCAGGGACGACATGGCCACAATTAGTACATGATCGGGGTTGTTGAAGAAGTATGGGAGAGGCCTTTGTCCTGCAGTGGGCGTAACCAGGCTGATGATGATGAGGATGATGATGCTTTCCTTATTGGAATGGCCAACAGCCCCACGTGCGCCACATGCAACATCGATGAGGCGCTCACACATATTATCTGTGTCTGCCCGCGATATAGCGCCCAGAGACAAGTGCTGTGCAGAGTACTGGACCAGTTGGACAATCGCCCACTATCAGAACTCAAAGCATTAGGTCAGTACTCCCACAGAACATCCGAGTTGAAGGCCTTACTCGCGTTATTAAGGTTCCTGCGGTCCACGGGGCTTCGCGATAGACTTTAAGAACGCCGCCCCCTACGGCTCTGTAGCGTACGCGGTTTGTTCGTGCTCGTCTATATTTCTCGCTATCTCCCCCTTTCGCTCTCTTTCTCTTTATATCCCCGTTCACCCTTTCCCCCGTGCAAACCGGAACTGCCTCTGGTTAACCTCCCTGCCTTTCTATGCATCCTTTTCTTTTTCTCTCTCGATACGTTCCTAAATTTCTCAATATACCAGGTGTTTTATTGCTGTTCTTGTAGTCGTTTTTTTAGCTACACCAAATTTTTAGAAATCTCCTATGCCAGACAGCACAATTCTAACCCTCGAACTAATCTACTGGGTGAGGCAGTCATTATTTACACGATAAATCAAAATGTTTAATTGGATGATTCACACAATTACACTAGTTACCTTTCTTAATAATGTCTTCGCGGCACATATTGATTGTAATTTACGAATTGTAGGCGGTGAGTTTGCAAGGCGCATCCACTTCAGATCAGTTTTGAGGTAATTTTCAAAGTGTGCGACGAAATACATTGACGTTCCAGTTACCTTTGTGCTTCCGTTCATAAGGAGGCGTTTCGTTGAAAACTGCAAACTTGTGTAACTGTATTTTAGCGCAAGCTTGACGGCGCATATCTGGAAACGGGTGCCACCCTCAGAATTTGTTCTAAGTCGATGTGCCTTGCAAATTCACAGCTACAATTATTAAATTGCAATTAGTGCTGTAAATTAATTTGTGATTTTTTTAATTAGTCAATTACGCGTTTGATTGCTCGCGGAAGAAATGTCAGCCTAATCGAGTAATTTAGTTCAAGGGTTATAATTGTGCTATCTGTCACAGTTGATTTTTAAAACTTTGGTGCAACTAAAAAAACACCCTATATAAGCTCTACAGTTGGGAGCGCAGCAAGTTTATAAAAGTTCGCTTGCAAATTTTTTTATTCTTGCTAACAGACCCCATCCGTTTCGAATTTCCTCTAACCCGACATGGTTGCTCAGTGGCTATGGTGTTAAGCTCTGAGCACGAGGTCGCGGGATCGAATCCCGGCCACGGCGGCCGCATTTCGATGGGGGCGAAATGCGAGAACACCCGTGTACTTAGATTTCGGTGCGCGTTAAAGAACCTCAGGTGGTCGAAATTTCCGGAGTCCTCCACTACGGCGTGCCTCATAATCAGAAAAGTGGTTTTGGCACGTAAAACACCATAATTAAATTTTTTTTAACATTTGGTTCCTATGAAATTGTGAAATTTATTGTGCATGAAACTGGTAAGTATCGCCCGCAAGCGTGATATGAAACTTACATCATCGCAAAATTCTACTTCTGAGCTAAATTGGGGACGCTGCGGCTGCCATTGGGGCTGTCTTGGCCACAATCTTCTTGGTCATCTCTGGTAAAAGTCCATCTTCCGGGGGCAAGTGCTTTAGCCGGCGGCTTGCTCGATGTTCCGGGACGACGTTGGTGTTGTCTTTGCGGTCAGGGCTTGGATCACGGCTTGTCGGGGGCGTTCGGTACATCAACGTAAAACACCTCCACCAGATGTCAGGTAGTAGTGACGTAGAAAGAACACAGTAGCAATAGTGTGAAAGACGAAACTAACTTTTATTGGGCGAACTTGTGCCCACAAAAACAAGCTACACTTAAAGAACGGCGACAACGGCGAACACAGTCGGTGATCGTCATAATCTGATCAGAAAGTCAAACGCGTCGGCTTTTATACATCAGTCGTCGAATGTTCCAGAGTAATCGCTGAGACCCGCGTGTCTTCCACAATGTTCTACACTATCCGCGTCGCGCATACATGCAATCAGATTACACAAGGTTCGGTGACAGACAGCGGATAGAACCATCGATAACATTCCAAAAACTTCCTATACATGCAGGCCCGTCCTGCGCTGTGGGATAACATTTGTTAGGCGGTGAAACGGGGTCACCCGAAAAGATAAACAAGTACATACATACATACATACATACATACATACATACATACATACATACATACATACATACATACATACATACATACATACATACATACATACATACATACATACATACATACATACATACATACATACATACATACATACATACATACATACATACATACATACATACATACATACATACATACATACATACATACATACATACATACATACATACATACATACATACATACATACATACATACATACATACATACATACATACATACATACATACATACATACATACATACATACATACATACATACATACATACATACATACATCAAATGAGAGAGGTAACTGCGGTAGCTCGAACAACTGCAGTCGTGGTGAAATACACTACTAGTGGTCAAAAAACAAAAATAGCGCCTCATCGTGATCTGCCTGTACGCGCTGGCTCGGCTGCTCAACATAATGATGCCATAATTTGCAGAAGGCAGATACGTAGTTTCAGTGATCTCGGACTTTAATCCTACATTTATCTTCCTTTCTCCTTAGATTCCTTTTCCCGGTGCAGGGTACTAAATCGGACGCATTTCTAGTTAGCCTCCAGCCTCTCGCCTTTCTCTATCTTTTGGGCTTTAGCCTACACTCAGCCACAGAAATTCGGTGTAAATTCCACAGTAAATTGGCACTAGAAAGTGATGTATGCGATCAAAGGCTGCACGCACGCGCCCATGGAACGCACGAGCAATCTTAATGTGCCCGCATGGACACACGAAGAAGTTCTGTGCCACTCAACGTATTGTACATTCACGCGCACAAGTATATAGCTGCAATATGTCATACCACTATAGAACGCGGTTGCTTCCCAGCAGATGCGCCTGGGCCGCGTGGTCACTCCTGCAATAGAACGCTGAGGTCGCCAACCTCGGGTCGTAGCTCCTGCAGCCTCACGTGTCAGCGGTTGTAATTGCGCTGCGGCGCGAGAAGCGCTAGCTTATGCATAAAACAGCGCCTCCGTACGTCATCGGCTCTAATGGCTTCGCTCATCAACAAGAGCACCTTGCAACCGCGACGGACTGTGCTGTAGTTAACGGGTTCCTTCTTCACGAGGATGACCCAAGCGACGCGCAAGTGAGGAGGCATGCCCAGCCTGACGCCTCAATTCCCTTCCTCGCCGCCCTTTCCTACGCAGCCCGTTTGCATATGCTAGGTCACCGAAACAACCAGTATCGATTCGTTTGGCGGCAAGCCTTTCCTTCAATGCATTTTTGTCTTTTTTTTTCCCCTCTTGCGCGCAATTTGTTCAGTTCGAGACCCGGAGTAACAATTTTCTGGCGCTCCACAACGAGCGTCAAGTGAAGTGACCATGCATTCACAGGTAAATTGGCGTAATAACAAACCAAATGCGAGTGCTCATACCGGCTAACACTATAGTGCATGCTTGTATACTGCACTTTGTTTCACTAAAACTGTTCATTAATTGTTGCGATGTCGCGGAAGCTCTTATACTGTCGTGAGTTAACCATGGAGCGGCCAAAATCACTATACTGTTTCTTACCTCTATTGAAGTTGCTCGGTCTGGGGGACAATTGCAGAGCAGGGAAAAGAAACAATGCTGCTTCAAGGAAATGCTGAAAGCTTATCGTGTCCTCGTGATACTCAGAACCTCGCGATACTCACACTCGAAGCGTGTGTTGTCGGTAAGTAAAGTTTAGCGACAGTTGCTATCCAATGCAAAGGAACAATGAAGCACGGACCTCACTTTAGCTTTTCAGCGGGCTCTATACCACGCTGAAGTTGCTCGAAATAATCAACCTAGTAGGAGCGCACAAGAGATGAAAGACTGTGGAAAACGAAAAACTGACGTCCTGCCGTGCACACAACCAAATATCGGCCGTAAGTGACAATGCCGAAGGATGACCACATCATCGAAATGGCAAAAGAAGCTATTCGTGACCGCTTTCAGTTGATTTGAACTCCGCCATGTTAGTTACGCACCATCAAGAGAAAACGATCAACATACAGGATTAAAAATGAATCAGCGTACTCGCCGGTGTGCCTTTTTAAAGCGCAGCTCACCAGCCTTACGAATTGCAAAAGGACAAGTGCTGTCCACTGATCACCTGGTGGCGATCGTGCCTGCCAAGTATCAAACAAATGTACTATGCCGCGAAAACAGCTGAAAATTCGAACAAAGCTATCGCGCTCGTCTCGGTAGAGGCATTCAGCCCGCTGCCGCGACGACGTCACACGCCGTTGCGTGTGACGTCATATTGTTGTCTTCGTTGCGTCATTATCTCGGCTACTACAAAACTCTTATTAAATATTCAGTCAGCCTTCAGTGCCTCCCAACGTCACCAACGATGTTGTTCACGTCGTCAGGCTCAAGCCCTATGTCCTCCCATTAAGTGAGGCTCTATAACTTGCACCGGGACGGAGCTACTCCGCCGGGAGGGTTATGTTACGGTGAAGGGAAGGAAGAAGTTGATTTGAACTAGAGGAAAACGAAGTCTGGCAGTTGGCTGAAAGCCATATACATCAGTTGTAAATATACATTATTTTACACTCGTGGGCCTGCTTTCTTCCTGCAACAATATTCTTGGAGCAGAACCCTCGCAAGTCGGCGCTTCCCAGCTTCTAGTGGAGAACCAAAATTTCCGACTGGGCATGATGCACGCCCTTTAAGACAGGACGCACTCTTTCTGCGCTCTTTTCCCCAGGCAACGAGGTAGGAGACGTCAAATACTTTATGCAGTCATTCCGAAACGTAGCTAGTACTTAAATAACTTGTACAAGAAACTTGAAGAAACTACAAGAAACTAAAAGCTTTAGGCCAATGCTCCGATAGGACATCCGCGTTGAAGGCCTTACACGCGCTAGTAAGGTTCTTGCGGTCTACGGGGCTTCACGACAGACTCTAAGAATGCCGCCTCCTACCGCTCTGTAGTGTACGCGCTTTGTTTGTGCTTGTCTCCCTTTCTATCTCCCCTTTCTACTCTGTTTCTCTTTTTATCCCTCTTAACCCTTCCCCCTGCGCAGGGTAGCCAACCGGAACTACCTCTGGTTAACCTCCCTGCCTTTCTCTGCATTATTTTCTCTCTTGAAGAAACGTCTTCTTTATGCGTGTATCCCAGTGGCTATGGCGATTCGCTTATTATTTATTAGAGTATTTTCTTCTGTCAATGTCATCATCCTTTTGCTGTAATTATGCGCTTCACGCATTGAAATCCGGTCTGGCTCTCGTCAAAGGCAACGTGGCTGTTCCCATAAATGCGTGCTCATCCCATCCACTTTGAGACAGGTGGGCGTCGTTCCCTCCCATTCGGAAGGTAGTTGCTTGCCTGTACCTTCCTCTTTTATAATTATTTTCGTCTCAAATGCTACTAATACGAACAGCACAGGACAAACTCCTCCTAATTTACGGTTAATGACAGGCTAGTGACAACGATTCGGCCGTTTATCATAACAGATAATCACCTCTTGTCCGAGCTCTCCGAGAGACTAATGAATGTAAAATGAACGAAGTTTGCGACGGATACGCTTACACACGAGGTCATATATGCCTTGGGGCGAGCGCTTATTGTTCTTGCATGCCTGTTGCTCACGTAGTGCTCGCAGTGGCCTGCTTGTTTTGTCTTGTGGTCTGCCAAAGTTCAGAGGCTCCTCCACTGTGCGTGTTGCGTCACGCCCATCTATACCGCGCCGAAGATGAGGAGAATCTGGCCATCGGAACAATGTGCAGCCGTGTTCGCACAAGAGTGATCGAAAGTTTCCTTTCATCCGAACGCGGAGGGGGAGACAAAAAAAAAGTGCTTTGCAGCAGCTGCACGCCATTACTGATTTCCCACAAGTGGATGGACGCCCATCGTGCTCTCCTTGTTTCTAGGGATGACGCAAGCACGAGAAATGAGGGAAAATAAATGACGAGCGTGAGGGATAATTACGTTGAATAAAGGAAAATTCCGCCATGCCACTCACATGTAAGAAATTGAGCCGTTTTGCTTGATTTATACAACTTGCAGCAAATTCCTCAAGAAATACTTGACATATGCGTATACCTTTTACTCTTACTTTGTATCGAGTTATCGGCACACATAATTAACCCCACTCCGTGTTGCCACGATGTTATTGCGATTATATGAATCTCCTGCATCGACCTTTACAAGAAACTTCTGAAATACCCATTAAAAAAAAGAAAAATGCATAACTGCACTTACTGCAAGAACTCAAATAATTAGGTAAGTGTTTTTTATCTTTTCTTTTCTTGTGACGCGGCTCTCGCGGTTTCTTATCGCACAATGTAAACAACAGAATATATTCCGTGTCGTGAAGATGTGCGTGCTACAAAGTGCTATAGTTTATGAAACACAAAAAAAACTGTGAACACAAAATTTACTTTACCAAAATCTAGAACACGAGTCCGAGAACCTTGAAGCTGAAAAGTGCAGCTTGTGTTCGTGTGCACTCTTTGTTGAGAATAAGCCCCCATGACATCTATCTGCTGAGGACGTGGTCGCGGGTTCGTCTCCATACCATGACGGCTGCATTCCGACGGGGAAGAAAGGCAAAAACCAGTTGCGTTTTGATACCTGTATGCCCCCCATTCAAGGATGTTACTTTCATTTTTCCAAGAGTTGTGCGGGATTCTCCCAATGTGATGTGGTTTTGGCTGCACCAAATACTAGACCGCGCTTCCGGTGCTGATGAATCTGATGCCGATACTTACGTGCTTGTGAACTACACTTTTTTTAATGCAGAAAATGGGCAAAGAGGCTTCTTTGGGGCCGGCTATCCTAAAATACCAAAGACGCTAATCAGTCATACGGTGCCGTGTTTCTGAACAGTGATCTTTTTCTATGACTTGGCTTCAAAGTTTAAATGTGTTCGTGTGCAATTTCGCAGTGCTATTATTCATGGTCAATTTTGTCATTGCATTTTTCCTTGTCCGCTCTACTATTACTCACTTGACAAATGTTTTTCTTTTTTGCATTATTGTCTTATCAGCGTGCAAAAAAATGTGTATAGGACGTAGTGAGCTGTCGCCAAGGCCACAAGGCTGTTACAAGCCACTAGTAATAAATAAGGGAAATGAAATAACGAATAATGAAAGTAACTAGAAGGAAAGCAGTGAAGAAAACTTCTCAACACGCAGTACACACAAACGCACAAGTCGCAAGCACACAAAAAGCGTCACTGTATGGGCAGCAGCACCGGCAGCAGAGTCCAGCACTTGGGATAGTCATTTCATCACACACAAGTGTACACAAGTGCTATACCTACACATGCAGCATCCGTATTTATACGTAAACCTGAGCGCGGGGGACGCAGGCTTCATGGCACCGCCGCCGTGAAGCCTGTGCGTGGCATCCGAAATGCATGACAATCAAGTGCGTGCGAGCCCTGAGAAACGCGTCATGCGGCAGCCGGACTCCCCTATCACGCTTCTTTCTGGAAACGCTACGCCATCTAGTGGCATTGCCGATAAGCCTGTGTCTAGCCTCCGAGACGAGAAACGGGGTGCACCGGCGCCTGCGAACGTTGAGAATTGTTCTCGCGCTTGCTGCACACTCAGTGCCCCACACTCACCCCTGTATTCACAACCGCACCTCGATTCGATCCTCCACTCGAAATGCTCCTTGAGGGCGGTTTTTCATTTCACAAATCGCCCTCCACTTGAACCGCGCCTTGAGTGAAGGAAAGCTCGAGCGCTTTGCTCGATAATCTCAAAGGTAGCCCCGCAGATACTTTAAATCGCTCCTCGAGTGGAGTTAGTGCGTAAACATGGCTGCCTTATGGTATGTCGCGCGCCTCATCGGCCTTTTCCGATGGACGTTAGTTGCCTCCGTAGCTTTTTCTTTGGTTAACCATGCTGCGCATTTTCAAGGGCTTCGCTTCTGGGACCGGTTCAATCCTCTGGAGCGCTTCGGCAACGGAATTATTGCACTGTGGCGCCGACACAGATCGGCCGTCCTGTCAAGAAGACTGCGAGCTAGTGCAGTGACTATCGTCTTACTCCGCGCATGAGCCAGTTGATGGCCTGCATACGGGCATTCTTCGGTAGCCCAGACGTTGATTTTTTTCAACAGCTGGTCCTCCCAAAGCCAACATGCCGCGCCGGTATGTTCAAAATGTTGTGTACACAGGGCACACGCGAGATAAGTAAATTCAGTGTACCTCCGCAGCCGAAATGAAACGATGTATAGCACAACAAAAAAATGTGGCCATTGCGTGAGCTTGACAGCACAGTTTATGGATTGTGCATCAGGTGGTACCACATAGCACACTGAAAAAGGTAAGGCAAAAAATAGTAATGCTGGTGGTGAACTACTGACAAGTGAATTTTCGGAATGCTAAAACATTGCTTAGCGTATATGGGAAGTGAAAAGCATTGGAAATGCAGGCACCAGTGTTGATTAATCACCCATATCTGCTACAATTTGAACAAACCGACTAACCAACATGGCTTCCAAAACAAAGTACAGGACTCAAAAACGTTTGTTTTCTTCAGCCTGCCGGAGCTATGTCCTCAACCAGATGCATTCTGCCACATGTATACTATAACTGCTTCTGCTCTGCTGGAAGATCTCATACGCGATACTGGAATGATAATTGGACAAAAGCGCCGATTGGTACCGTCTTCATTTTTATTTAAAAAAGCGGAATCAATAAGAGATTGTCGTTCGGAATCTCCCACAAGCTCTAATTAGTATAATCTTTTCCCGCAAGCTTATGCTGCCTCGAATAATATGCTTCAGGTGTTAATGCCTGCAGCATGAGCAAATGGAGCCAGTCATGCTTAGAATAACGGAAACTTTTTAACGACCGCGCCACGGCAACTTGACAAAAACCGCATCAACATCATCTGCTTCCATGCAAAAATGGCTCACTCACCCATAGTTTCTGTTCAGTTGTTGCTTTCAGCAAACTTTCAGCAGAACTCGGTCTTAAAGGTAAACAAAGTTGCCTATCGGTCGTTCCATCTGCGTTCTTCTTCGAAGTCAATCCAGCTGAGTCACAACACATACACGGACAAAATCACCCATAATAACCACGATTAACAACCGCAACATTAAGCACCAATGAAGCACACGGAGACAAAGAGCAGCAGACAAATGCCGGTGAAAATTTTCTTGTTTCTCAGCCATGCGCCATACTGTCAGCTGTTGAGGTGCGATTGTTGCCAGGCCTCAAACACAGCTCCCGCTTAATCTATCAGTCGAACGCTCACAGTGGCAGCGTTGCCGAGGTAAAGTTGGGCATTGCGCCATGTAGTCATTTGATTAGGAAGAAAAATTAACGGAAACACATATCTGTCTTAAATAATTGGGCTTTTGTTAAACACATTTAAGAAGAGCCTCGATATAAGACGCTTTTCGCGGTCGGTGCACTTCACTCGAGTCAAGGGCGCATTTTCTAGGTGTTCCTCGGCGGAGGAAACGGGGAGTAGTGTTTATGGCGCGCTGAGTGAAGGAAGGCCGTCGCCTCGACTTGTGTGGGTCGAGGAGAAGCGTTGAGTGAAGGCACGTTTAAGAATACGGGGGTCAGTGAATCAAGTAGGCGAGAGATTCATTGAAAAGCAGCCCATGCCCAGTGCATTCATGGCGTAAAGAGAGAGGGCACATGATAAATGAAAGATACGGAGGTTAACCAGGACTGAGCCCGGTTGGCTACCCTACACTGAGGAAAGGGAAATGGGGACGGAAAGATTTAAAGAAGAGAAAGTCCACTGGGGATATCATTCGGTCACTCAGTCCGTATCACAGACGGTGACTCAATCCGGTAGCTTTCAGATATCGCGGCAGCGCTTTTGTGGCTTTTTGTAGCTGCGGTTTGCGAGGCCATGGTCGCAAGATCTTGTTCAAGGTGAACGGTTTTTTATCTGACGGATGGAGAGCTGTGCAGAGGTCATGTCTTTCATTTTCAAAAGATGGGCAGTAGCACAATAGATGTTCTATAGTTTCCTCGACATCACAGGCATTGCACTCGGCGCTATCAGCCATTCCAATCAAAAACGTATATGCATTGGTGGATGCAACGCCCAAGCGTAAGCTGCACAGCATTGTTTCCTCATTTCGCGGAAGCCCTGGTAACAGCCGCAGTTGTATAGATGGGTCGCGGGAATGCAATCGATGTTGGGTGAATTCAGGTGTGTGCCACTTCTCCAATGTCATACAGTGCGCCAGCTTGCTTCAGTGTTGGGCTGCGTCAGTCCGCAATAAAGGTACAGAAACAAGGGTTGTTCCTTCGTGTGCTTTCCTAACAGCTTCGTCAGGGAGGTCGTTGCCGGAGATACCGCAATGGCGTAGCTCGCTAAAACGTCGGCGTGAGAGGTGTCCATCAAAAAGTGGCACATACCGAGTGCATTTGTAGCGCAACCTGCAAATGCGTCGGGTATAGTTGCCCTTGAGGAACCCTTGTGACGTGGGTTCGATACAGTTCAGCTTCAACGAAATTCAAGGGATTTTCTTTTGTTATTGTAGACCGGCGCATTCCAAGTGGCACATACCTAGTTTGCCCAAGTTGGGGTCAAGGGCGTTCATTGAAGAGCAGCACACACCTACTGGTACATACCTAGAGACTTAAGTTGGCCTCAAGGAGGTCCATTGGATAGCACCACAGACCTAGTATAGCACATACCCAGTATTCTAAGTCGGCGTCAAAAAGTTTGTTCAAACAGCGGTACCTACCCAGTCCCGCGTCTACGATGGCCCATGTCGGCGTGAAAGGTTTGTCTAAGAGCGGCACGTATATACTATTGTAATGTCGGGGGTCCGTACGACCGCAAAGGTCCTATGGCTCGTGCCATGCCAGGTTCCGGGAGAAAGAGTGGTCCAGAGCGACGTCCAAACGATCAGAAGAACAATTTCTATCCACAAATATACATGATGATGGTTTACAAGAAGGCTCCATGATTCGCGGAGCACCCAACCTTCGACCCGCTCTCAATGCAATGAAAAAACATGGGTGGACGTTGTTCCCACAGAAGTCGTCGCCGTTGACTTTTTGCAGCAATTAGTAGTCCCTGCGTGACGGCCAACTTGTAGCGACTTCAGGAGGCTCGTCTCAGCAGTCGCTACTGCTTCCAAAGAATGCGGCGGTTGTGGTCACCTGGAAGGGTCACATTATTTTCTGCCAGTCAATAGTCGGCGCCGGGTCCCATCGTTGTCCCGGCGGGCTCTGGTGCTTTGCGCAAAGCATGCAAGGAGTGACGTGGCCGTTTAGACACGCACACTGCCGATGACCCGTCGCAATTTGGGGTCCTAGAACTTGTCTCTTTGTTCAGCTCTGGGTCGTCGAATAAACGAAGACTCGACGCACAGTATCTGTCAATTATTTTGAGGTGACGTTGTTTTCATTGCCAGCTCTTTGGCGTTGAATATACTATTAAGCGATGATGGCATTCCATATCTGCATGCTCGTCGGTGAAGCACCCTTTGTGCAGAAGGGACGTCAGGCACAACAGTACACACTGCCATATACTCAGTGACCCAAGTTGGTCGTATGGTTTCTTTCGAACCCTGTAATTCGGCACAGCACCCCGTTGCGCTACCCATCCGAAAACTGACTACACAGCGACCCAGGTAGGTGGGAAAACGGTTAGACAAAAACATACACAGATACGTAGACACAAACATACATACATAGATACGAGGGCAAATCAGAAAGTCTTTGCCCCTATATTTTATTAGCCAAAATGATGTACATACAGGTAAATACAAATATACGTGCTATTCTACGTACCTTACACTATACCTTTCCACATAGTCCCCACACCGGTTCAGATATTTGCACCATCGCAGCTCTACACTTGAGACACCCCATTTCATCCGGCTTACTGTGGAACCACCGTCGGACTGCTGTCTTGGCTTCATTGTTGCTCGTGGATCGCTGTACTGCCAGGAACTCCTTCAGCGAACCGCAAACGTGGATATCACTAGGGGCGAGGTCCGGACTGTTTCGTGGGTGGTGCAGGCTCTCCCAATGAAATAGTCGAAGCTTGTCGGCCTCCCCGAACGCTCATTGCCATGCAATTTTTCGCAGCCTTTTGCAAACTCACAACACCACCACTTCACACTTTTCAAAGCGAGACACCTTTCTTCATACGTGATCTGCATTTCCCTGTGGATTTTAATGGGTGTTCGTCCCTTGTTCTATAGAAAATGCATCACACTTCGTTGCCCGTACGTCGTGGACGTGTGAAGCACAACCGCCATCTTCAGCAACTGACAGCGGCGCCGTGACTCGGAGCTACCGGCAGATAAGGCCGGGCCGGTCCATGAAAGGTCCACCGCTGGGAATGTATATGTTGACTTCGCATCTACAGCCACAATTTGGCAAAAAAAAAAAAAAATAGGGACAAAGACTTGCTGATTCGCCCTCGTATACATAGGCCCCGGAAAGTGCGTGAAGTGCCCTAACAATGCTAGCGCATTAAAAATAAAAATAAAAAAGAAGCAGCATGACCGAGAGATCGCTGAGTATGCAGCTTGGTTTGTGTGAGCCTCCATGTTTTAGTCTCAATTGGGTATTCGCGAGGACGTCGTTAATTCGGAAGTGCGAATGCAAAAGCTGAGTCAATTCTAGGTCACGGTCGGTTACGAAAGTGCAATCACGAGAGGAGTCCTTCCCATAGACGACGTCGATATTGAAGCCATTGTTTAGTAAGCGAAGTAACAGGCAAAGTCTACAAACGATGTCGCCTATGCACTCACTGAACGACTGCCACGGAATTTTGTAGCCTTTCGTTTTCTTCGTCTGTTCTTTTTTTTCTTTCGTGGCTTTTGCGCATCCAGAACTTCCGTAAGCCGCTGTCAAGTTTAATCTTATTGCGTATACTGTTTATCCTTGTTTACTCTGCACACATATGGCTAGAGTCTACCGGGGATAATCCTTGCAACTGATGTCATCTTAGTGTACCTTCTGTGCAAAATTCTGGCGTTTTGTTACAATGAGGCCGCCAGAAAAGTAGCGCTGTGGTTTCCGTTTAAGCATGCCTTCAATTGTACTCTGTAGCTTTTACTTGATCGATCTAGATGTATTGCGCGAAGGACAAAAAACGACTCTGCGACCTGCCAGTTATACCATCATGGAAAAAATATGCAAGACAATCTGTTTCAACCCGAAGTCTTCCAGGCTGCACCACTACCCGATTTTAGCTATCACGCATGTTTGGAGCTTGAAGGTCCGCAAGCTATAACGCGTACTACTGCTATCTAAAACTGTCTTGTAAAAGTACTCCGAGATCACCAAAACAACATCGCATACATAAAGACTAAACTAAGTGGGTAATAATAGAGGATGCTGCAATAGGAATTTCTGGATAATATATGCAAGTCACCTTTCAATGTCATCCGCGATGAAACAAGTGCCTACGGCTATTCCTAAACTTCATCCGTGAAGCGGATTTGGAGTGGGGATGGTGAGCCGTGCGGGTCGACGTGCACTGGATAACGCGCAACCTGCTGCGCTCCGTGTCACGTTCCTTGAGATAGCCGGTGCTGTTTTTACCAGGTGGACTGTGACCGGGCTTCAGACCGTATACTGCCTCTGATAGGTGGCGTTCGCGCGAAGCAATTACCGGCAACTTTTGCAAGGCTCGGTCCCCCTACAGTAAGCAACACTCCTCCTCCTGTCTTGCGGTGAGTAGAAAGAACTTTCAGGAAATACGATCTATTCATAAAGCGGTTTTTCTACTTCTTCTTTTCAGCAACAATTATGTCGGTAGCATTCATAACAGGGCATTTCAGAATTTATTCGTGCTCTTCAAATCTTGTGACGTTATTTTGTTCACATGCGCTATGGAAATTATACTCCACGGCCTGTTACGTCTCAATAAGGCGATGAGTATTCCTTAGACGTTTTCCACTGGGCAGTCCAATCATCAGCGCACGCCCAGACGATGCCGGGCCCCGAAATAGACAGTGGCGCGCAAACAACGGAGCTCACTTCGAGGTGACAACTACCGCGAAGATCTATCTATCTGAACCTGACCCTGACACGCTGAACTAATTGATGAAAGTAGCCAACGTCCAGAACTACCATGGGAAAAGCGTCGACTGCTTAAGTTTTCCCAGATTGTGACGTGGTTGCCTCATATGCGGGGGTGAGGGTGCAATATAGGAGGTGGAGTCCGGCGGAACGGGGCGACAAAATGGGAAAAATATTGTGACCGATTCGACAATTGTGATTAGCCCTGATACAGTCATCAGTTTCCCTTGTCTAGTCTCCTAGGGACCACGATGGTTTTAAAAGCGCAGACCTTAGGTGCAGTGAGAAGAGTGGGGCTGACGTGTCCTGATGTGAACTCGGGTGTTTAATATGCTCCTACATGGAGTGGGCTTCCGTATCTGGAGCCAGAGTAAATAATGTAAAATAAACCCTTTTTCTTTCATTCTTACTACCGGACGTACCCATCAATGCGCCAGGAGGATTCCTGGCCTCAACGCAACCCCGAACCCCTACAGGCCCCACATCTCAATAAATTTCGTCGTTAAATTTCCATAGAATGAACTGTTGACGCACGCGTTGGGGCCTACAGAGCCCGCAACCTGCCACCGGGAAGCGCACTGAATGCACTGCCGCATTTCCTTTGTTTCAGGTGTATCGATGGGACAATGTAGCATTCAAGTTAACGAGAACGGAGCATGGCGCAAAAGGTTATGGTCTCTGAAAAGCCAATAGCACTCTTCGTCGCCCTGACGAAGCGTCCTTGTCGAAAAGTTGGCTCCAGCGACATTCCTTGTTCGAGCATTGTCATTAACTTCAGGCCTCCACCTTCTGTGAACTTATCCGTTGTTTAAACAGTAGATATAAGTATTCATGAAGCCGTCACTTAGCTCTTCAGCGACTATACTGTTATGATGTGCTTCTCTTGTGTGAATAACCTTGCGTGAAACAGTGACATGTTCGAATATCTTACAATGACAAACTAATGCAAGCGAAAACCTACAGAATATTCTAACATAAAGGGAGAAATGTTCGTGGTCTAATGTGTACTATGAAGTTCATTAGTTAGCCAAAAAACGACACTATTCGCTGCTTATTCTGGCCATCTGGAAGCTCAATATTCATCTCCCTTTCGGTCTTTACGGAATTCCAGATTAACAATGATATTTTTTTAATGCGAAAGCACTATATGCCCCATTACCCGAAATTCCATCGGTCTGACCGAAAAATAGCACCAAAAATGGTCGCCGCCACAAATAGTAAGAACATGTCACAAACTCTTCGGATTTATGTCAGATTCCTCAGGGAGGTTCCTACGAACAAAGTACACTAATGCCTTTGAAAAGCAAAGTCCGCACATTTCTTGTCCGGGTAGGAATCGAACCAGGACCGCCAGGGTGCGAGACGAGAACGCTTCCCCGACGCCAGGACGGCTCCACAATTCCGGTTGACTAAAGGTGTACTTAGTGCGTGTGGCCATTGCACACGTCACGCCACCCGCGGGCAAGCGAGCGCGTTGAGACGCTTGGCGAGTTTCGATTTGACCTTACCGAGGCGCAGTTAGGGGGAACGCAGGTGAGAGCTTGCACGGACAAGGAACGTGCAGAAAAAACACTTCACCCACTATATAATGCTTTCTATAATGCTTTCGCATTCGTAAGCAGTTTGGAGTGTTTCTGTCGATCTTTTTTTTTTTAATTCTGGGGTTTTGCCTGCCAAAACCCCAATCTGATTATGCGGCACGCCGTAAGTGGGTGAGTCCGGATTAATTTCGACCTCCTAGGGTCCTTTCACGTGCCCCAATGCACGGGACCACGGCGTTTTTGCATTTCGCCTCCGTCGAAATGCGACAGCCGGGTCCGGGATTTGATCCCGCGGCCTCGTGCTTAGCAACGTAATGCCGAAACCACTAAGCAATTACGGAGGGTATTAGCAACGATTATCTTGCGCCAAGTTGGTCGATGAAGAAATTGTGACCACTCCAACTATCTCAACAAGTTTACATTAGTAAATTTTCGCTCAAAATCTACCCTTATTTCCTGCGTGTTTTCATAATATATTTGAAGCTTAAAAATGCTTATCTTGCATTATAAATATTATCGAAAATATCAAAACATAATAGACGTGTACATGAGCAACAAAAAAAAAGGGGGGGGGGGTGCGAGGATCACCCCTTTGGCAAAAAAAATATATGGGGTGTTAAGCGCCAAAATCACGATCTGATTATATGACACGCCGTATAGCAAACTTGTACCACCCGGGGTTCTTTAACGTGCACCTGAATCTAAGTACACGGATGTTTTCGCATTTCGCCCTCATCGCAATGCGGCCGCCGGGGCCGGGATTCGATCCCGCAACCTCGTGCTTACCAGCCCAACCCCACAGCCACTAAGCAACCATGGCGGGTCCCTTCGGCTGAGTAACGAGATAGAGGTCTCACATGTGTTGAGCGAGGAACAAATTTGCCTGGTTCTTGAGCAGACAACTCCGTCATAGATTGGCTCTATAGCACCGCCCTCAACCTGCCGATTAACGAAATTAAATCTCCGATTGCTTTGTTTATTTGCTTGCTTGCTTGCTTGTTTGTTTGTTTGTTTGTTTGTTTGTTTGTTTGTTTGTTTGTTTGTTTGTTTCCTTTCTTTTAATGTATGTAGTTGGCTTTAGTCCTGTGACACTCGACACTTCGGTGCTTTGAACGCGGTCCGATTGAGCCAGTCAGTAAGCGGGCCCATTTATTCCACCGCGATCGCTCTCTAACGGACGCAATTCGGATCTCTCGAGTGTCTGCGGACGTTTCCTGAGCCTCGCATGCCCGGGCTTTTGCGAAGCGACCGTCGAATAGAGCGCGCTGTGCTCCATCTCGTTAAGGGCCGCCCGTGAATGCGCTCAATCGTCCCGCGCGAGCGTCCCAAAGAGCCGAGCGGCGCGGACACGTATACATGCCCGAGCGATTCAACTCGCCCGATGCTGCCGCCGTTCCAATTGTTGCCGCGCTGCCTCGGCGGGCTGCGATAGTGCGCCGGCCACTGTACGGCTGATCAATTTCACTTAATTGGCGCGACCGTGCGGACCCGTGTTCCCGCCTGTTTGCCACTGTTTGGTGCCCCCGCCGCTCCCGCTATTGCTCCTCGTCCTCCTCACAACTTGGCGTTTCGCTGCTGCCGCTGCTCCCGAGCCTCGCGTATGGAGAAGGGGACGTTGTCCTCCTGGCGGGGAACGCAGGGAGGAGAAGCCATAGGGGGAGGTCACGCGGAAAGGCCGCGACCCGCCATCTGTTTCTTGCCGGGGACCTTTTCGGGGTGGCGCGGCCATTGTTCTCGAGATTATAATAACCCCGGAGGCAGCGAGTTGCACTTATCTCGGCGCGCTTTTATTTCGCGCTCTCGTTTCGCACCGTCCCGTCGGGTGGCCCATTAGGTGGGCGCTGCGGAGAGGACGAGCGCCGCTCCCGCGAGGCCAATCCCGGCGGAGTGGTGCAGCATCCTCCTCCGGCTCTCGCCGTGTGGCCTGTGTGGCGCGCGGTCCCCCATCCCGCTCGCCACTTGCGCAGCGCTGCCCGAGCGTCCCGACAGAAGAGGCCCGCAAATACTCGCGGATATCGGGACGGAGGCTGTGGCTTCGCGCTCGTTCACGCTTCCCTTCGCTCATATTGTTTTGGGATTTAAAGAGAGCGGCGGTGGGACCTCGATTTATTGTTTACCGCCTTGTTCAGCTGAAAACCTGAGCCCATACATTTTCTTTTTATTTATTTTTTCCTCATCGATCTCGTTCCTAAGAATGATAGTAGGCTCGAAGACCCCCGCCCTATCTTGTCCTGGTTCTTTTCTTTGCCATTGTATTAGCGCTGCAAAGAAAAACGCAGGCGAGGTGAGGCGAAGTGAGGCGAAGCCATTTACTCGGCCGTGCCTCGGCACCTGCGGCTCCCGTTTTGAGAGCGTCCCAATGAGGCGATAACGGGCATCGGACCTTTCGCGGGCGCCACCGCCAGCACATCAATGACCAAACTGAGCTGGCTGGGTTTATAGAATTCCCCTACCCTCGCCTTACCGTGCCCCGTCAACCATTAAAGTTCGTGCTTGGCATCCATCTACTTTGAGAGCGGAACGGATCTCTCAAACGGGCAGCTTTAAATGACCTGCTGAAGGGCCGTCCATTTGACCTGCGAATGCTTCGAGTGCGTATTAACTGCTTGTCTAGACCTGAGCCTAAATACTTCGCTGAATTCACGATGAGCTCCAGTGAAGCATTCAGATCATTCTAGAAGCAAATAATGAACATGAGCCCCCACCTATGCCGCAGGGGTAATTTGCTCAAGTAAAGATAAACCTGACCTGAGCAATCATGTAATGAAATAGGTATTTGAATGTTTACTGAGCGATTCAGCACGGATAGTCCAAAGTCGCTCTCATGCAATGCTGAGCAGCATAGCTTATGCCGAACCTAAAGTTCAGGAAACAAGCAATAAGAGTGTGCTTGGGTTTAGCGGAAGTTGTACGGTACTTGGTTTCAGATAATGCTAGAGGCGTAAGTCGGAAAGTGCGGTTCCATATTATGAAAGCACGCGTAAAAGCCACAGTAAAATAATCGAAGGCTAGCGAAGTCAGTGCTTCCCCACATTCGCGGGCGTCGCATAAAGACAAATAAGATGCAACCGAAACTGACAGTTCCAATATTACAGAGGGAATGAGGCCGTCATGAATTCAGCACAAAGCAAAGAAAAATATTCCCGATATGGATATCTGAAAGCACGGACTGACTATACAATGACGGAATGAAACGCCAGCGGAAAGAAACAAATAGGAAATCCTGAAAATTGCATGCACGGGCTTAAAAAGTGTACACAGCTGTAGTTATATGGCGAACTTCAAGGCAAGTCTCTAATGTATCTGTATGAGTACATTGAAGCTTCGATGGGCAGCGACTATGTCTGCAAAACTTATTCAGAAAGAGCTGAGATGAATTCATCATAACGCGCGCGTTCAAATAAAGTTGCAGCATAAGCTTAATCAAAGAACCTGGCCAGATCATAGTGCTTACGGAGTGCGTATGTTCTTTGCGATAATGATGCCACCGTCAGCAGCCTCATTCAGCAGCAAACATGTTGTGACGCTAGATGTGATTGAGCCGGCCTCATTATGAGCTATGGCACTTTTAACGAAGGTAGGCGGGCTGTCGAGAAAAATAAAAAAGAAATCAGGTATATATGCTACTGCACTGAGCTTACAGCTTTCACGAGGCTGCGGTCAAGTGCTATGTGAAGTTTTGAAAAAAGAAAGAATTCTTGATTATCAGCGCGTAGAAAGACAAGACCAAGATTAGGAAAACGCGAGGTAAGCGTTATTTAACATTCACTAATACTCTCACACCGTCTGCCATGGAGTGCCGAGAATGTGGCGGCGTTTCTTCCTTTACCGACACAGCTATTTTGTTTAAGCATAGAGATTGCGAAAGCGTACACATTTAAAAAAGTGGGGAAACGTGTGTGAGGCGACCATTGGTTACGCTGACACAAAAATAAAATTTGTATTTGGATAACAACTGAACCTTTGTACCACCGCTTTTAGGAATCGCAGCCTTCAACAGTAACTTCGGGCGCGTGCGCGCGCGCGCACGCGTTAGCGTGTGTGCGTGCATGCGTGCGTGTGTTTGTGTGCGCGTGTTTGTGTGCGCGTGTGTGTTTGTGTGTGCGCGTGCGTGTGCGCGTGTGCGCGTGCGTGTGCGTGTTTGTGTGTGTGTTTGTGTGTGCGTGTGCGTGCGCGTGTTTGTGTGTGTGTGTGCGTGTTTGTGTGCGTGTGTGTGCGTGCGTGTGTGTTCGTGCGTGTGTCTGCGTGCGTGTGTCTGCGTGCGTGTGTTTGTGTGCGTGTGTGTGTGTGTGCGTGTGCGCGTGTGCGTGTGCACATGTGCGTGTGCGTGCGTGCGTGTGTGTGCGTGCGTGTGTGTGCGTGCGTGCGTGTGCGTGAGTGTGCGTGTGTTTGTGTGTGTGTTTGTGTGTGTGTTTGTGTGTGCGTGTGCGTGTGCGTGTTTGTGTGTGTGTGTGCGTGTTTGTGTGCGTGTGTGTGCGTGCGTGTGTGTGCGTGCGTGTGTCTGCGTGCGTGTGTTTGTGTGCGTGTGTGTACGTGCGTGTGTCTGCGTGCGTGTGTTTGTGTGCGTGTGTGTGTGCGTGCGTGTGTGTGCGTGCGTGTGCGTGCGTGTGCGTGTGCGTGCGTGTTTGTGTGCGTGCGTGCGTGCGTGCGCGTGTGTGCGTGTCACGTGCTTGTCATCATGAATACTTTCAAAATTACCGAATTCTGGAATCGTCTTGCAAGAAGACTTTCACATTGAGCAATCCACAACTGCTTTCTTCACACATTCACCACTGTGTGTACGTAGCATGTTTATTATCGTCAAGACCATAAGGATCACCATCATCCAAGTAGCTGATAGCTTCTGCAACGCAGCGTGGGCTGCGAGAGATGCAGGCATGACAACACAGAAAGGCGAAAATAGATGCTGGTCGCACACGATGTCGGGGCCACACACACGGTGATCTTATATACGACGCTGTAGTGAGCCGTATAGAGATGCATGAGCAGAGCATGTCCTGCATCGAAGGCGTTTTAGCGGTCGGCTGAACATTCACTGCGCCTTTAGCAGACATTTTGAGAATTTCTTTCTTCAACTGCAAGGCCTTTCTTTCGAGGAACCCGTATGGGTTTCCTTTGTAGCAATTGCTACAATTGGGTGCATGTCTCATTCTTCGTTAATTTTGAGAGTCTAAAAACGATGAAAAATAGCTGTCAGCGTACACTTACTAGCTGTTACGCCCAGGCCTGTAATTCGTCGCATATGTAATGCGGCGGAAGCGTAGCGGAAATACGCGTATCTGTATTACAGAAAGAGTTCGCATGTCACCAGCCATGGATTTGAGTGATTTGGTTATCTGAGCTCTACGTGCTGCGCGAATGAGGCGAAAGACTACCGCCGAACTTCCTGCGCGAGGGGGTGCAAGGGCAAACAACAATCTCTTGCCCTTTTCGTTCGGGTCCGTACGACAAGGAGGATTATAGGCAGTGAATCACTGCACGTTCTTTTCCACTGGTGTCTCATACATGTACGGATAAAGAAAAAAAAACGCGCTAATTTAATTTGGTACTTTCTTTTTTTGGCCAGGATTACGAAGGCCGGATACGAGAACAAATAAACGCACACACACACAGTGTTCAACAACAAGCCTGAAAACGCATTAGGCACTGACGAAGCCTACAGGCAGGGGCGCAGCGAAAACAGGGAAGAAAAACATTGTCGAGAGAGCCGCGTATTTCCTCAGGGCCCGACAGGGCCGCCCTCGTGGAATACAACGCGGCGCGCTTGTCGCCGCTCCAAGCCGAGCACATTCGTCGTCGCCGTTACCGTTGTTATCAGCGACGAGTTTTAGGTGTCTTCTCCTGCTTTCTTTCTTTCTTTCTTTCCATCGCCCATTTTTTTCCCCCCGAGACATTTTCAATCACGCTGCTTTCTGGCAGGCCGGGATTAATACCGGCGTGTAATTTAACACCGCTTAATCCGTGCAAGACGCGCACGCCGTCGCCGCTCCGTCGTCTCCCGGGGCCCACGGCGCACGGTTGCAGTGTGCACG
This sequence comes from Dermacentor albipictus, assembly GCF_038994185.2. Lineage (NCBI taxonomy): Eukaryota > Metazoa > Arthropoda > Arachnida > Ixodida > Ixodidae > Dermacentor > Dermacentor albipictus. Next base: position 75,752,025 of record NC_091821.1, read on the forward strand.
CGGACGACGCAATCAGCAGCGACGGCACGCGACCGCCCAAGTGCGCGTCCCGACGAGGATTAAGCGCGTGCCATGAGGATTTGCTTTGACGTGCTGTTGCTAAAGCCTTTTTTTTTCCCCTCCCTTTCTTTTTCTTGCAGTACCAACCCTCAGCAGGACGATGTGTCTATAATAGAGCAACGCATGGACTCCGAACATTGTACTGTATATATCGAGCCCGTTTCGCCCGAAGCGAAGAGCCGTCGCCATCCTTGACTGTTGCCATAGGGAAGCAGTCTAATCGTATATAGACAACACGTATCAATCATACAGACGTGTTTTTTCATCTCACATGTGCGCTAACCTAACGACACCACGCAGCAATTGAACTTTTAAGCGCTATAAAAGTCTGGCGTCTTGAGCATCAGTATCCACTGCAATGGTTTATTTTAATAGCCGCAGCAATAGTGATTTTTTTTTCTTGTTACCTGCTGCCACCTTTAACAGATTGCCCAGAAACGAAGACTTCATTTCTCCGTCGAGTGGATCTCAATTAGAGAATAATTTGAGCAAATAGAGAGGGACAAAAGAAAGTGGAAATACAGGGAGGTTAACCAGAAGGCAAGATCCGGTTTGCTACCCTTCGCTGAGGGGAGAGGGAGGTAAAGTGATAAGAAAGTAGAGCGAGAGAAAGAAAGTGAGAACAAGCACACAATCACAGCCGCTGACTGTCACCGCAGGCTGTCATCGCACAGCACAGTAGCACTTGTAGCACTATAAACATAAGTTCTGGCTGCAGCCGCTTGTCCAAGTCTGTTGTCTTTAAAAACTGCAACAGAGCCCTCATCGCCCTCCGCTGCGATGGCTTGTTATGTGGGCTTTCTAAAATGGTTTCCTCTGTTAAGGTATCTGGTCCAAGCGCGTTATCGCGAGTGCGAGCGATCATCTCAGTAAATTGTAGCGAGGACAGTCACAGAGAAGGTGTTGAACAGTCTCCTCACTACCACAGTCATCACACGAGGCGTCGTCGGCCCATCCTATTCGGAAAGCAAAAGACCTCGTGAAGGCCACTCCTGGCCATATTCAACAAGGCAGGGTAGCTTCACGTTGACAAAATCCAGCAGGGATGCGAAGGCGGAGAGAAAAGTCTAAGTGACGCAGTCGTTTTCTTTGAAAACTTCGTGTGTTCCACACGGAGAACGAGATACCACGGCTGAATACTTTGGGAGCTGACCGCGCCAGCCAATGCGGCACTTGGAAATTGGTTCGCTTTTTTTTTTGCGCCCCACACAGACTCTGCGAGTTGGGGCGTCCGTGCGTGTATTTTGGAGGCCACTAGGTGCAATGCGGTCGATGAGGTCGCGGTACGTACCACAAATAATTTCTTAACAAGGTGGCGGTGTCCGGTGTGAGAGCCTACTGCTGTCGCAGTAGCTGAATTCGGAGTGGAAGGAATCACTGAAGTCTGCTAATTCTCTCTCTCTCTCTCTCTCTCTCTCTCTCTCTCTCTCTCTCTCTCTCTCTCTCTCTCGACGGATCTTAAGCCTTCTCATGCTTCTCTCTTCGGAGGACGCCCGCAATGCATTCTATTTAGGCTCCACTCTTGTTTTCCTCGACGAAGGTGACGAAAAGAGAAAATGATCGCCATCCGAACGAAACGGCTAAACAACCGCGTTGCATCTATACCTCTCGAACAGAGCTCTCCGCAGGACTCCCTGTTCTCCTACCACGTCACCGGGCCTTTTGGAACCAATGCTGGCTTGGAATAGTCGCCGTGCTTCACCTTTAGCGAGCCATTTCGCTCGGGGATCCCCCGCGAAAAACGGGAGGCATCTGTGCAGGACTAATCTGGGCACACTCTATTTTCTGCTAATCCACTCCGATCTTGTGAGCTTCCCGGGGCCTCTGTCTTCCCGCTTGCTTGTCTCTCTTCCCGCTCTGCACGAGTTCTTGCCTCCTCGGTGGTGGCCGGCCACCGAATAATCAGTGCTAATGGAAGCTTCCCGCAAAAAGCTGAGCGTCGCGGCGGCCACCGCGATGCCTTCTCGCTCTGTGCGCGCCCGCATTGGATGCTGGCCACTGCCCCACCCTAGCTCGTTTCCCTCAGGTGCCATTTGGGCCCCATGCGTGGTGTGGGACAGAACGGCAATCGATTCCATGCCAAACATCGAAGCTGCTCTACGTTGAGGCCACTCGCGCGCGCTGTCCCACGTCTGGCAGTGGTATGCGCAGGGCAAAGTAGTGCGCTTCACTATATGCGTAATTATTGGAAGTAGTATTAACTGACCACTATATATATATATATATATATATATATATATATATATATATATATATATATATATATATATATATATATATATATATATATATATATATATATATATATAAAGTGGTATCGGAGCCCGTCAAGTCTCTTTACAAGCAACTTCATTCCTTTTTGCCTCCGTAATATATGCACCTTGTTATAAAGTAAACCAGAAAGCTAACAAGCCGGCAAGAAAATAACAGCTAAGAAAACAGTGCTTGTTCTCTTTGCCAAGCTGAGAAAAATATTAAGGGCTCGCTGCTTTAATTTCAAAAGGAAGTTGATAGACGATAACATGTTAATCTTGTACGATACTCGGGTATGACGATCGGTTCTTTAGCGATCTCAACTTTTTTTAATCCCAAAGACGATGAGATGTGGTGGCAGTTGTGACATTTTATACCATGACGCGTGAAAGACTTCGTGCAACGGTCAGGAAGCTTTCGGGGTATTTTTTTTTTCCTTATTCGCTTGAGTATAACGGAGAAATGAATCACAGCCACGTGTCCGTGACAAACATGCTGCAAGGCACGCAGACGCCATTGAAAGCCAGATATGAGACGTTGCATACCGGTGATGGCCGCTGTAATGATTCTAAAGATAAATGTCTTTATAGGTCGACACTTACCTGAACCACCACATGCAATATACGCTTAGGTATACGTGACGGCACTCCAACATTCGATAGACTTTTCAATGTGGACGACTACGTGGCTTCTCAAGCTGGTATCGTTTTGTAAACGGCTCATACTGCACCATTTTGCATCATTTCGCTCATGGCCACCTAAAGTATCACTGACGATACAGAACTATCTGTATGAAACTATATCTGTAAACACACTTGCTCGCGCTTCTCGTCAAATTAAATATTGCTGCTTGGTGCACTTGACTTATTATCAGTAGCAGCAGCCCAACAGCCAATTTATATCCACTACAGTAATCTCGAGATGTCTTGCATCAGCCAGTTCTATCATATGCCTGCAAACCCAACCTTCCCCCGAGGCGTGAATTATGACAGCCGTCTTCACCTAGCTTTCGCCTCCAAATGTGTTAGATTTTCGGATGTCGAGACCTACGGTAGGGATCACATTCCCACGTACCTTATCACCACTGGGATGTACAGGTCATATACACAGAACGCTATTCCCTCCCACTCTAACCGTTTTCTTATTCCCCTCTTCTCCTGTTTTGAATAATCGATAAATATTTTTCCTCCTCCTCCTCCTCCTCAATTAATTGACTGGACCACTTTTAAGTTTGTCGTAGAAGATGCTTGCCGAGAGGGTATCTCATCTAGATTAGAGAAAACAACCGAGTGTACAATGCGAGGCTCCACGCGCATGCTCACGGTTTCGTCTAGGCATTGGATACTGAGTTGGAGAGACTTAAAAACGCCTCGCCACCATGCGAAACTAGGATACCAGAGAACAAAGTTAATCCATGACCTTGGGACATCCAGACGAATGCAAAAGAAAATTCAGTGTCGCATGAATCGATTAACATCTCAAAGATGGACAATGTTTTACCAGTCACTAGACCCTCGGAAGCCACTTTCTCACATCTGGAACTGTGCGAGGTCTGCGTTTTCTTCCTGAACAACGTTTCCCATACGAGGCGCTTGCGCTCTTCTAGAGGCGGCAGGATATTGGTGTTGCAGAAGGCTTTTGTGCGTGGATCGCTGACCAAGCAGCTAGTCCACGATCTCCAGCCCCCAGTGAGATCACCTTTTCCTATGATTGCCGCATGGATTTTCCTATTACAAGGTAAGAGCTTGAGGCAGCTCTCCTTCCTTGCAGACGTTCCTTATTTATTACCCGGACCTTGTGTAGCATGGGTGAATGCGCACTGAGAGTACTGTTACATCTCTACAAAGTGTCCTGGCAGGATGGCACGGTTCCTGAAGAAAGAAAAACAAGTCGCTTGGTCCCGCTCCTGAAGTACGGTAAGTCTTCACTCGAACTCGCCTCATACCGCCCAAAAGATCTGGCCAGTTGTATGGGAAAGGTAATGGAAAAGATCATCTTTGCCCGTTTGGAATGGTACCTCGAACATTGCAACATATATCCAAACTCGATGGCTGGTTTCCGACGAGGCCCTTCATCAGTAGACAATGTTGATCTCGCTACGTACGTTCAGTGTCAAAAATCCCATAAACATCATCTGCCGCTTTGCCCTTAGATGCCAATGGGGCACACGATAATTGTGTTACCAGGCTATTCTCGACGACGACGATAATGATGATGACTACGTTGTTGTTGTTGTTGTTTATTATGATGAAGATGTATGGTGTTCTTTTTGGCGCAAGAGCCAATAGCCAAAGAGCGTACTCTTCATGCTCTTGATATGGATGGCCATGGAGGTCGAGCCTTTCAGTGGATTTCTAATTACCTGCTGATGAGATTATTTGTTGTCTGTACCGGCGATGACCCATCCACCTGCCGGGGAGTCCCTCAACGTCGACTACTAAGCCCCACCCTGTTCAACCTCACACTCATTGGCCTCGTTGCACATCTGCCATCTGCGATCGAGATATCAATGTACTCAGACGACCTATGTGTCGGAATACACGTCCTTAGATACGTGCAAGACTTCAAAAAGCTGCTACTCCGACAGCAGTGTACCTTCGCAACCAATCTCTCGAAATTTCATCAGACAAATTGGCACTGATGGCATTCATTTGCAAACCAATGACACCCTAGGCCGTCGCAACTGTAAGATCATTTCTTATACCAAGACTCACTGATTTCTTTGCATAATCACTGATAGGGATCTCACACGGAGCCCACACGTGATTTACTTGAAATGGCGCTTTACAGCAGCTTCCCAGCTTTTCTAGTCTGTGGGCGAAAAAAACGTAGGGAATGTCATACATGTAATGTTGGGATTGTACAGGGCGCTTTTTCTGGGCTTTTTGAGATGCAGCTTGCCCGTACTTACGGGCACTTGCAGGACAAATATTCGAGCTCTACAGTCTACTTATTTAAGGTTGGGCTCTGAAAGCGTACTTTGGTTTTCCAAAATGCGCATCAACGGCGGCCAAGACCAAATCTCCCGGGACCAACCAATACTAGCTCACATTGTTGGTGGTGCTGAGAATGCCCATTAGGCACTTGCAATACTGCCTCCAGAAAAGTCGCAGGCATCATTTTGTGATACTATTTCTAGTAATTACACCAGCATTCCATCAGGCTTCGTCCCCGTAACTAAGCCATCGAATCCTTCGCGGTGTTTGGTTCGACCTGCAGTGCGCCTCACCTGCAGTGCGCCTCAAAAAAATATCTGAGCTGTCATATCGCCTGCTCTTAAACAACTATATCTGCTAATTTTGCACGAAGAGTACGCCGACCACGTACTTATTTAGACTGATTAATAAGCAATTCTGCAGTGTTCGTCCAGAGACGTGGTTTTCCCAGCGAGAGCCACCACCGTCAGTTCAAGAAGTGCCACTCGACGACATCGACGGCCGCCGAACTTTCAGTTCTTTTCGCTGCACTTCGTCTGATCAGTCAAGAACAACGTCGAAAATGGTCGATATCAAGTGACTTGAAGGCAGCACTGCACTCTCTGCTATCATCCCCGCCGCGCGGACCACATGAACAACTGATGTTCACGATTAGAGAACTTATCCATGCATTGTCTGAGAAAGGACATCGCGTGGCATTTCAGTGGCTTCCAAGTCATTGCAGCGTCACAGGTAACGAGCACGCCGATAACGCTGCTCGGTCGTCTCTTCAAGACAGCAAAGAGCAGTCCATATTATTATCAAGGTCACATGCCGCCAGAAAATTTCGAGTGCGCACAAGAGATAACACGTTCTCCATGTGGAAAACCCCAAATTTGCAAAGCAACCGGCTGCACCACCTGAACGCTTCGCTACGCCTTCGCATCCCAACTCGACTCTGCCGACGCGAGGCTACCCTGCTTTGTCGGCTAAGGCTAGGAGTGGATTTTGCGAAGTATTTTGCTTTTTTGCATAAGATGGGTCGACAACGGCTCGTGTGATGACTGTGGTCGCGAGCAGTTCTTTCAACGAGCTCTGTGTGACTGTCCTCCCTACACTGTACCGAAACGAGCACTTGCAATCGCGCTCGCGCGCTTTGATCAAAGACCATTATCAGAGCGAACCACTTTGGAATGCCGACCTCATAAGCCAACGCAGCTGAGGGCGATCCAAGGCGCTGTTACAGTTTGTAAGGACTACACGCCTGCACAAACCGTTCTATAGCCTGAATTGGTGTTCATTGTACCAGAAGTGATACTGTGATGTGATTGCGTGCGCTGATAGTTACCGACTGTGGTCAGGTGTCTGTGCTCCCTCCCTCTCTCTCTACTTTCATTGTCTTTTTACCTCCCCCGTTTAACATAGTAGGGTAGCAAGTCATATTTTCCCTTCTGGTTAACCTCTCTGTCTTTCCCCTTTCCCTTATCTCTCTCGCTCGCTTTATTCCGGCACATTTCCGAATCTCACCACTGCATCTATTTATGGTATTTATGGTATTATGGTAAATACCTTGGTACTTATACCGACAATGTGTACCGAAGGAAAGCGTAGGATATATTAGTTTTCTTTTTTAATGTAGAATCAATTATGATTGAGGGTTACATTTGCGATCAGCTTCGAATTTTTAATAAAGTAACAGGGGAATCAAAGTGGTCGAAACGACAACTTGCCGGCAGCGGGAGCCAAACCCACAACCTTCGCATGAAGCGTGCGATGCTTTCCCAATTATTATACTGAGGCGGATGCCCCTCCGTGCACTTTCTTGGATAGTTGTGCTCATGTACTAAACCTAGACTTGGGTGGCTTAGCCAGCGTGACTCACGACCATGGCGGCAAGAAATTAGACTGACCTCACCCCCCCCCCCCCCCCGCATACACACACAAGATGCACCTGTATTAAATATTACGCGCACATACGCGACCCCACATGAGTGGTACATTGTAGCCCGAACACCACGCCGTGTGAGGAGCCGAATTCAGTCGCCGTTGCATCCGTGTCACCGTCCTAACCTCCTCCAAAACCCAACAAGCCCAACAAGCAACAACAAGCCAAGCAACACACAAGCCACACGAGCCGTTAAGGTAAGCTTATCGAACGTGGCGCGCGCCGTGTCGACTTACTGCGTCAGCTCGCCGTAGGCGTACGAGGTCGTAAGGAGTGCGCAAAAAGAAAATAACAACAATGGAGAAGAAGAAAGCCGCGGGCGAAGAAAATGGAAGAAGAAACGTGACAGAGGGAGACGAAAAGATGCGAACTGAGCGAAACAGCGCGAACGGCAGAAGCGCCACTTGAGGCCGATACGACAATTGACTATACGGCCATCCCAGCGAATCCTGGCGTCCCTTCCGCCTGTCAGCCGCTGAATGGGGCTAGGCGCATTGTAGTCTCGGTGAGCGCACTCGAGGATGCGCCCACCATTTATTGTTGCGCGTCTGTCCTTTAGCTGCTTCCCTTTCGCTGGTTTTCGTCCTCTACCGCCTTGCGCATCTCGTTCCTTCGTCCCGCTTTCTTTCCCCACTTTTTTTCTGCGTCTTACTTTTTTCTCCATTCTTTATCTCTGGAGTCACGCACGCGCGAAGCTTGCACCACTTTATCTTGTCCGAGTGTCATCTATTTAGTTTCCGAGAGCGCTTCCCGCGTCTATCGCTTTCCAGAAGGCGTTACTCATCTCGGCGAGCCTGGCAGCTTTCGCGAAACAACACGGCGCGCTCGAGAGCTGCAGCGGACGGACGCGAACTGCAGGGAACAACTGGAAATCGCGTTAGCGGCGCTTTATTTTGAGGGAACAGAAGGCGAACAATGGAAACTAAATTCTTTGTTTGATCGTCACCAAGAGGGGCGCAGCGTCGAGTCGCTGTTTGTTTGTCCTTCGGCAACTCCTAAGAGGCTTTGGCTGTTGTTCTCGTGCGCTTCTCGCCTTTTTCGCGCAAGACGCTGGATTTCAAACTGTGGCATTAGTTCGTTGTTTTTCCCGTTCGCTCGAGCAGCAGCGCAGCGCGCAGGAGAAATGGCCTCGCAGACAAAAATATGCCAGCCTGCGTCACCTTTCATTTCTCTCGCGTCGCGATAAGCCTGGCATCTGTCAGGCCACGCAAGAGTTTGAGAACGCTGAGTTTGTTTTAACTACGACAGTAGTTAAAAGCTCGAAAAGGGGTTTGCTTCGTGCGCCCGTTTTGTTACGCGGCGGTGATCGTCGCTGTTGTGTCGTCGAACCATTCATCGTTTGTATTCTATAGGACACGGTCGCCACAGGCACCCTCTTACTGCGCCAGCAAGGAAGATGTCATGTCACTGTCGTTTTTAATTGGTCGTCGTCGTCGTGCCGTCATCTTGTCGCTGCTAACATCGCAATGTCGCTGCTGTCGTTGCCATGCCGCTAACGTTGTCATTGTGCTGCCTTCGCAGAGAATTGCAGGAATTATGCACGAAGTTGGAGAACTTGGTGGAAGTCGATGAAGCAACTGCTGCCACGGAAAAATGAAATAGCCGAAATAGCCGAAATAGCCGCTCAAGTTGCAGATTTTTTATGTCTTGGGCGTTTTGAAGGCAGAAACGTTTTTCGCCTCTTCCACCCAATTTGCGCTTGCTGGCTACCGCCTGTTGGCTGCTGCTGTCTTGCCAGGTTGACAACGACTTGGGCTACTGGGTATCTGCCACCGGCCATATACCCAAACAGGCAGCTTCGGTCACTAGGTATGTGCGACTCAGCATGTGCCACTGGATATATATGAGCCAGAATAGACAACTTGGGTCGCAGGGTATGCGCAACTGGGCATGTACTAATCTATTTGCGCCAGATATTAGAGAGCTTTAGGATTGGGGGCGCAAGGCACTGGGCCCCCAAGCCGCGTTGCGTCGGTTGCTCTTGGGTTTAGATGAGCAGCAGAGCCTTAGGATTGGGTCGAATGCAGACAGCTTTAGGTTGAGCGCTCTAGACGCCGCAGTGTGGAAAATAGAAAGGTGCTTGAAAGCAAAAAAAAAAAAGAAGGAACCTCTTTTCTTACAAGTGAAAATGAACAGAATGCATTTTTGAGCAAAAAGAGCGAACAATGTCAGAGACGTAATCACTGTGTTAGTACCGGTTAGCATTACGAATTAAGTGTGCGATTCTAAGCCAAGCAAAGCCAATCGAAACGAAGTGCTCTTAGTTGGTGTTTTCTTGTGTCGCGCTGCGAAAAAACTGAGTTCACCCGCGTGAAATGGCGAAAATCAGTTGAAGTAAATAAAGTTTGCTCTGCTACCATCTGCTGTACGACACCACTGTCACCCGCGAGGGCGGCTCAAGACGGCTCGGGGGCCCACGCTAGTTTTCGATTTTTGGGTCTTGGGTTAACGCGAACGCAAGAAACCAGGACTGGCTTGGGTTCTGCGCATGCGCACTTGTGGCGCGCAATTTTCTTGGGTCCCCAAGCCGCTTTGGCCCCCAATTCTAAAACTCTCTATTGACCAATCTTTCAGGGCGATTACGTTCCACTGGGTATGTGTCCAAAAAGTTACCCGGTTTTACGTGCCAAAACCGCGATTTGATTACGAGGCACGCCTTAGTGGGGGATTGAAGATAAATTTTTACCGCCTAGGGTTCGTTAACGTTCATCTAAATCTAACGCGCTCGGGGCGCGCTGAGCGACCGCGGCGGGTAGGGTATGTGCCGGAATGGACAAGTAAGACAAGAGGCAAGAAGTGAAGTAAGCAACAGAAGATTGAAGAATTTGGCTACAAAGAAGCGAGGAAATTCGGCATCAAAAGCAGCTGATTGTGGAGAAAGAAGTGAAGCGAACAAAACAGGCGCAAAGTTGACGCCTTGGATGAAATCGAGGCGCTTTAACAGTTTTTATTGGCACCAGTATTCCCTATGGTATAAACTAAATAAAAAGACGTAGGTCTGTTTCGTGGTCGAAGTCAAGGAGCGGCCTGTGCAAAGGACCATGTGTCCAGCGCGTTAAGTCAGGTGGTCGAGCTGAGTGATAGCCAAGGCCGCGCAGGTGGCGGGTGCGGGCGTCGTGAATGCCCGGACAGGTCCCCGGGAGGTGGTCCAGCGTTGCCTTTGTACCTGGGGCAGTGAAGAATGGGCTTAACAGTAGGGGAGGCTGTATACCGAACGTCCAAGTGGCCCGGATAGCATGAGTCAAGGCAGCGCCCACGCGGATCCTCCTGAGCGCAACCTCCTCTCGACGAGTTAACCTGCCGGAAAGGTCCAATCCACGCGGAGGAATGAGTGCGCGCGCGGAGCGCCGGGGTTATCCTTTGTGCATGAACAAGCTGTCCTTTGAGTACAGACGAAGTAGAGACAGCGAGGTTTTGGACTTCCGCTGCATATGGCAGGCGGTATCTGCGTCCAGTTGGGTAGGTGCAGACCAAGGGGTCCACAGTACCCGGATAGGACAGGTACACGAGTCGATCAGGCGGTGAACCTCTGAGGCTATATCTAGGGAGCTGGTCACCTTTCGTAGCTCTCGAATTGCCCACGTAGAGTCTGCGTATGTAAGCAGTCTATACGGTGACAAGCAGTGGAGCTCAGGTACCATAGCTGATAAACCGTCTCGTATAACTACGCGCTCCACCAATACAGATGGAAACGTGCCTGTGAAATATAGGAACATATTTGTTGCTCGTCAGGTAGCAGGGGCATACAAGGCTGGTGTGCGAAACGCAGCTGTAGATATAGCTGCGTCTACGCATACCTCTAATGAGTCACCGATGGCTGTGAGGGCGGGCTCCTGTGCCACCTGACAGTTAAGTTGTCGCAGGTGAGGCAGCGGTCGGCTGTTGCTGGCCTGTGCATTAAGCCATGGCGGAATTTCTGGCTAGGGTGCGAGAGGCTGTGGCAGAGTTGGATTGTAGTAGCGGGCTAAAAACGCCGCAGCATGTACAGCTTGACTTTTTAAAGGGACACTAAAGGCAAATACTAAGTCGACGTGGACTGTTAAAATACTATTCCAGAAACCTCGCAGCGCTTGTTCCGTGCCAAGAAAATACTTAGTTTAAGGGAAATTTGCGTCTGGAAAGTCCGCCTACCGTTAGCGCAATTCAAAGCGCCCACCCAGAGCAGGTGAGTGGTGATATTACATAAGTCATCACCGCCCTTAATGGCCGTCGGAGAGTAAAACAGCACCCGACAGACGGCGCTACGTTTTTCTGCGCAAGACGCAAACGCGCGGCCATGGAGAAACCGAGCCAAGACAGAGCGTTGGATTCGCCGCTGCAGCTGTTTATGGTCAAGTGGCGTGCACTTTTCCGGCATCCCGCGACATCACATGGACGTAGCATCCTCTGCTACTTGCAGTTTGTGCGAGTTTCGCGAGACAGCAAAAGCAGCATAGCACTGCGCTATAACGAAACTACTGAAACGCGAAAACGTGGGGGGGGGGGGGGGGGCGCAGAGTGGAGAAAACGAAACCTTTCGACCGCCCGTGTAGTCGTCGTCAAGGGTATCGTAAATGAGTTATTTTTTTTTCTAAATATCAATTAGAATTGGAAAACCATTTTCTTTCGTCTTATAATGAAATACAATGATTTTTTTTTTCTTATGAGTGGTTGGGTACTAGTGACAGAATTATACTGAGGAGCGCCTTCATCATCGGGCTAGTACTTGAATGTCCCGGGGGTCTCTAATCGTATACTGCATTTACCTCAATTTCCTGATTATTAATAAAAGCTCCCCTTATGTTAATATTGACACCTTAGACGTTCTCAAGCACTATTCTATGACTTAATATTTGCATTTAGTGCCCCTTTATGCAGCGAGCCATTGGACGCTGGTCCGGACAGGCCGCCATTGGAATATGAACCTGGCAACGTTTAACACTAGAACGTTATCTAGTGAGGCGAGTCTAGCAGTGCTATTGGAAGAATTAGAGGGCAGTAAATGGGATATAATAGGGCTCAGTGAAGTTAGGAGGCCAAAAGAAGCATATACAGTGCTAAAAAGCGGGCACGTCCTGTGCTACCGGAGCTTAGCGGAGAGACGAGAACTAGGAGTCGGATTCCTGAATAATAAGAATATAGCTGGTAACGTACAGGAATTCTATAGCATTAACCAGAGGGTGGCAGGTCTTGTTGTGAAACTTAATAAGAGGTACAAAATGAAGATTGTACAGGTCTACGCCCCTACATCCAGTCATGATGACCAGGAAGTCGAAAGCTTCTATGAACACGTGGAATCGGCGATGGGTAGAGTGATAACTAAATACACTATACTAATGGGTGACTTTAATGCCAAGGTAGGCAAAAAGCAGGCTGGAGACAAGGCAGTTGGGGAATATGGCATAGGCACTAGGAAAAGCAGGGGAGAGTTATTAGTAGAGTTTGCGGAACAGAATAATATGCGGATAATGAATACCTTCTTCCGCAAGCGGGATAGCCGAAAGTGGACGTGGAGGAGCGCGAACGGCGAGACTAGAAATGGAATAGACTTCATACTCTGCGCTAACCCTGGCATCATACAAGATGTGGACGTGCTCAGCAAGGTGCGCTGTAGTGACCATAGGATGGTAAGAACTCTAATTAGCCTAGACCTGAAGAGGGAACGGAAGAAACTGGTACATAAGAAGCCGATCAATAAGTTAGCGGTAAGAGGGAAAATAGAGGAATTCCAAATCAAGCTACAGAACAGGTATTCGGCTTTAACTCAGGAAGAGGACCTTATAGTGTAGAAGCAATGAAGGACAATCTTGTGGGCATCATTAAGGAGTGTGCAATAAAAGTCGGTGGTAACTCCGTTAGACAGGATACCAGTAAACTATCGCAGGAGACGAAAGATCTGATCAAGAAACGCCAATGTATGAAAGCCTCTAACCCTACAGCTAGAATATAACTGGCAGAACTTTCTAAGTTAATCAACAAGCGTAAGACCGCTGACATAAGGAAGTATAATATGGATAGAATTGAACATGCTCTCAGGAACGGAGGAAGCCTAAAAGCAGTGAAGAAGAAACTAGGAATTGTCAAGAATCAGATGTATGCTTTAAGAGACAAAGCCGGCAATATCATTACTAATATGGATGAAATAGTTCAAGTGGCTGAAGAGTTCTATAGAGATTTATACAGTACCAGCAGCACCCACAACGATAATGGAAGAGAAAATAGTCTAGAGGAATTCGAAATCCCACAGCTAACGCCGGAAGAAGTAAAGAAAGCCTTGGGAGATATGCAAAGGGGGAAGGCAGCTGGAGAGGATCAGGTAACAGCAGATTTGTTGAAGGATGGTGGGCAGATTGCTCTAGAGAAACTGGCCACCCTGTAAACGCAATGCCTCATGACCTCGAGCGTACCGGAATCTTGGAAGAACGCTAACATATTCCTAATCCATAAGAAAGGGGACGCCAAAGACTTGAAAAATTATAGACCGATCAGCTTACTGTCCGTTGCCTACAAACTATTTACCTAAGGTAATCGCAGATAGAATCAGAAACACCTTAGACTTTGTGAAGCAAAGGACCAGGCAGGATTCCGTAAAGGCTACTCAACAATAGACCATATTCACACTATCAATCAGGTGATAGAGAAATGTGCGGAATATAACCGACCCTTATATCTAGCTTTCATTGATCACGAGAAAGCGTTTGATTCTGTCGAAACCTCAGCAGTCATGGAGGCACTACGGAATCAGGGTGTAGACCAGCCATATGTAAAAACACTGAAAGGTATCTATAGCGGCTCCACAGCCACCGTAGTCCTCCATAAAGAAAGCAATAAAATCCCAATAAAAAAAGGCGTCAGGCAGGGAGATACGATCTCTCCAATGCTATTCACAGCGTGTTTACAGGAGGTATTCAGAGACCTGGACTGGGAAGAATTGGTGATAAAATTTAATGGAGAATACCTTAGTAACTTGCGATTCGCTGATGATATTGCCTTGCTTAGTAACTCAGGGGACCAATTGCAATGCATGCTCACTGACCTGGAGAGGCAAAGCAGAAGAGTGGGTCTAAAAATTAATCTGCAGAAAACTAAAGTAATGTTTAACAGTCTCGGAAGAGAATAGCAATTTACAATAGGTAGCGAGGCACTGGAAGTCGTAAGGGAATACATCTACTTTGGGCAGGTAGTGACGGCGGATCCGGATCATGAGACGGAAATAATCAGAAGAATAAGAATGGGCTGGGGTGCGTTTGGCAGGCATTCTCAGATCATGAACAGCAGGTTGCCATTATCCCTCAAGAGAAAAGTGTACAATAGCTGTGTCTTACCAGTACTCACCTACGGGGCAGAAACATGGAGGCTTACGAAAAGGGTTCTACTCAAATTGAGGACGACGCAATGATCTATGGAAAGAAGAATGATGGATGTAACGTTAAGGGATAAGAAAAGAGCAGATTGGGTGAGGAAACAAACGCGAGTTAATGACATCTTAGTTGAAATCAAGAAAAAGAAATGGGCATGGGCAGGACATGTAATGGGGAGGGAAGATAACCGATGGTCATTAAGGGTTACGGACTGGATTCTAAGGGAAGGGAAGCGTAGCAGGGGGTGGCAGAAAGTTAGGTGGGCGGATGAGATTAAGAAGTTTGCAGGGACGACATGGCCGCAATTAGTACATGACCGGGGTTGTTGGAGAAGTATGGGAGAGGCCTTTGCCCTGCAGTGGGCGTAACCACGTCCGCGTACAGAGGGAAGAAGGCATCTGGAATACCGATGTGGTTGCCACGCGAGGGGCAATAGGGCAGTGTTGAACAATATCGGAGTCATCACCGAGCCCTGCGGTACGCTCCGCTTCAAAACAAATTGTCGGGTTTTTTCCTTGCCGACTCCAGGTACAGAAGGTGCGGTGTTTCAAAAAGGGCATCACAATGTCGCAGACGCGGGGCGGACGTTGAAGCCATTGCAAGCCATTGGCTAACGTTGTCGTAGGCATTATGAAAATACATGACGACGAGGGTTCGAATGCTGCATGTTCTTCCTCCCACAAGCACCATGGACGTCAAATGGTCTAGGCCATCTTCCGTGCCCAAGTGCAATCGAAAGCCAATCTGGACTTAATGGTATCAGGTGTGCTTTTCCAAACACCAGGAGATGCACGATGCCAACATGCGTTCCAGAAGCTTGCACAAAGTACACATTAGGGCGATAGGCCGAAGATTAGACAGCTTGCCAGAGTGCTTTCCTGGCTTCGGCATTGGCACAACTTCAGCATGCTTCCATGATTCAGGCATCTCATCGGTCATCCAAGTTACATCAAGCAAGGCAACCAGCCACTGCAGCGCAGGGCCATCGATCTTCTTTAACACTTCATCAGAGATCCCATCTGGGCCTGGTGCCTTGCGTACTTTTGCCTGGTAAATGGGTGCCTGAAGCTCCGCCGTTGTAAACGGCACTTGCACGCCTTCGCTGTCTGAGTGACTGGGTGTCCCGTCAACTTCCAGGTCAAGGTTATACGGACAGCTGAATTGTGGCGGTGCCTGATCGTACGTTGGGAAAAAAAGTCCTGGCTACTTCTGGTGCGACATGGTTCGGCGTACAGCCAGAAGACTGTTAAATATTGGTGGCAATATATTCGCACTCGCCGAACCGGAGGGGATGGGGTGATGACAAACCCACCCTGGGTGCATTTAGGGATGGTTCGACTGTTGAACAGCGATAAGGTCCACGCCTGATCAACCGTGGACCAGGGGCATGAGACGGGAGGCGACTTAAAACAAACACTCAGTTTAATAAAATAAAATCAGGTCAGAGACATGATGAAAAAAAGAATACGCAAACGGAAAGCAGATGTTGCAAAGCCTCGCGGAAGGCGTGCGGGTCACACACAACACCAACTCTGACGTGACGCGCGACACAAAGCCCACCAACCCGCCGTGGTTGCTCAGTGGCTATGGTGTTAGGCTGCTGAGCACGAGGTCGCGGGATCGAATCCCGGCCACGGCGGCCGCATTTCGATGGGGGCGAAATGCGAAAACACCCGTGTACTTAGATTTAGGTGCACGTTAAAGAACCCCAGGTGGTCGAAATTTCCGGAGTCCCCCACTACGGCGTGCCTCATAATCAGAAAGTGGTTTTGGCACGTAAAACCCCATAATTTTAATTAAAGCCCACCACTTGGGAATTTCTAACACTCGAGAAATAATCATAAAGTACGCGGCACAAACGAAAAATACGCGCGACAATAAACGCGGCACACACTACACTAATACGCTCGTAGAACATACAAAAATGAACACGCGATGAATACGTAAATGAAAGATCAAACTTGATGTAAAAAAAAAGAGACCGGTGGAAAGTTCAAAGATCAGGTTGGAACACGAGGCATATATGTGGCGTGCTCGCCGAGATACCGATCTGGAGAAGCGTCGGGCTTCTGATACCTCGCTGCCGAAGGTCTTCACGGACTTGCACCGTCTGTCGATCGACCGGCGAAGACTTCGGCCTGGGGATTTCAGCCTGCCGACCGCATCTTCAGCTGTATCTCGGTGCACAACCACGCTGCTCCATCTTCCAAACTACTCTGCTCTATCACCGAGGCTTCTCCGTCCCTCGTCACCGCACGAGCGACCCACGTGATCAACCAGTCCGGCGAGCTCAGGAACAATAGGGAGCTTGCCTCCCTACCACCGTGTAAGCGGTGCTGCGGCGGCAATGGCGGCCATGTCGAGAGGGACGCGGACGCGCACTTTGGGACAAAGACTGGTATGTACTGTCTTCTGCGTGCGATGTGCGATCGCCGTATTCCATGGTCCGGAATGTTCTCCAGATTGAGGCGGACGAACAATATGGGCCAAGCGACACACACCAGTCCATCCGCCGTTCCCGGAAAAGGCGCTTCTCGCAGCGACCGGCTGGCGTGGTGAGTCTAGGTTCTCACGAAGCTCAGCGCCCCCCCCCCCCCCCCCCAGCTAGTTCTCGGTTTAACGTGCTGCCCACAGACGCAAAATATCTAAATGCGGCGGTGGTTCGTTCTTGTCCACCCATTTAGACTACGTGGCGTCCTGTACGGCTATCGTTACCACCTGCAACGGGTCAGACGCCGTATATCTGCAATCAATGCGTTCAATTTTTTGCGGAATAAGTCCGAGTCGGTAACATGGCAGTGACATTCCCTCTTGCTGGCCGGTGTTTCCGAAGCAGGCGAGCCAAGTTCATCAATCTGTGAAACCATGCGCTTCACACGGCCATTCAGACCGGAGGCAGGTAGTGGTGGTTTAATTATTGGCTCCGCTGCAGGCGCCGGTAGTGTTTACATGTGAAGAACGTGGGCGCGTTTCCGCCACAAGACGCAAACGGCAAGCCGCCGGGGGGCTGTCTTGGCGAGCATAATGCGCAAAACTCTGAGGCGAGCGGCGCCAACGGTGTTCCGTCCAAGTGGTCGATGATGTCCACGAGACGAGAGCCGAAAGGCGGCCCCACGGCCACGTCCAAGGCTTCTGGCAGACCGCTCCTTTGCCTGCAGGGCCAGGGGACTAGCCTTGGTAACGTTCAGCCAGGGGCGGTGCCGCAGTCGTAACGCAGGCGAGGCGGCCACGGCCGGTGAGGCGATGGCTTGCGAGTCGGTGCTATCAGCCGAGATTCACGAAGCAATCGAAACACGTCTGATCTTAGTGGCAGTTGGCGAGCAACTCCGCTTTAAACAATTACGTCAACATGAATGAAGGCTTGGCTCATCCTCAATGCGATTCCCACGCGTGCGTGGGATCCGCCGATTTTTAGAGCGCAGGGGAGGTATTCTGTTATAGTCCACCTAGCGGACATGTCCATTTCGTCGTCTGCTGCTGAAGTTATGATTGGCTGGGTTTGGCTGCGCGTCCACAGCCAGTCGCCAATGCCAATAAGAACTTAAACAGCAGACGAAGTGGACATGTCCACTAGGTGGACTCTTACAGAATACCTCCCTTGCTCTTAGGCGTACGTTCCTGCGGCGGGCGTCGGCGGCATCGGCGGCGTAACCGAGCGAACGAGTTCAGCGAAAGATGAGAGGGAACGCGGAGCGTGAGATGAAAGATTCGAGCCGCGAAAGGCGGATATCATTGAGAGCGGCCCCTTCGGTGTCGTGCGCGCGGGAAACTGGTGTCAGGTGGACACGCCCGACCGCTAGGTGCGTACTCGTATCAGGTCTCCTCGGACCGCTCGTTTCGTACCATCGTGTGCTTGCGTCAGCTCTCGCTCACGCCTGTTTGGTTTGCTTGGTTTAGTCTCGTTCGCGCTCGTTTCCATTGTCATGGTTTGCGATTGTTTTGTTATCTTATTGTATGCGTGACGCGAATTGTGTAGTACTTTCTGTAAGCCACACGGCACCAGCGATTACACTGGAACCTTCGACGAGTCATGTATAAAAGCCGACGCGCTTGACCCACAGATAAGATTTCCGACGATTGCCGACTCTGCTACATTTCGCTCTCGAATTCTTTTCCTCAATATATCGTGAAATGAAAACATGTATAGAGCTGCGCTCAAATTTGGCCTTAGGGAGTATCGTAATGGTCGGTGAATTTATTTTTATGCGTTGCATATTGCAATCACTCAGTTCAGCCCTTGGGCGCGGCCGGGCAGCCACCATTGAGGGTATGAGCCATTGTTCATTGCTGCGTGTCTCATATGTGGGTCTATTCTCTTTTAAGTTTGCTATGTTTGTTATTAAGTTGCTTCTATTTTTATGCGTTGCATATTGCAATCACTCAGTTCAGCCCTTGGGCGCGGCCGGGCAGCCACCATTGACCTTTAGCGCAACCACGTGACGTGACGTCACGACAGCCCGAGGAAAAGCTGGGCCCCAACTCGCGCAATATGCAATGCATTCTTGGCTTAACCAAGCTAAGCCTGGCCATTTTTTTCACCTCTTTTACATTTAAAGGAATGTGTTTACCGGTTTTTATTTCTACCAGCCTTCTTAGACAGCTGGTTCTTGTTTTCCTGTCAATTTTCTTGATAAGTATTCTTGTCATTCTTCTTGTCCTTTTTCTAACGCATGGGAAAGTCGACGTGTTTGATAGCATGGATATAGAGCTTAAAGTGTGCATCATGTGTCTCCTTAGTTTGGCTACACTTACTGCTATGTATCGCTCCTACATAGTTACAAAGCCGCATTCTTGAGCGAACATAAGTATTCAGAATACGCACACGGCTGAAAGTAACGAGTATATTTTAACGAATTATTTAGTTGCAGCGTTCAGCTGTGCTACGACATTTACTACGACAGTATTTATTTATTTATTTATTTATTTATTTATTTATTTATTTACGTTCCCCCTAAAGGCCCTCCAGGGGAGGGTATTACATAGGGGGGGGGGGGGGGGCGATACAGCTTTTAATAAAAGCGATACATTTCAGTAATAAGTGCAATAAAACAAGGCATAACACAAAAAGAAAAAATGAACACAAACAAAAACAACAAAATTACACATTTCCGTCACAATGAAGAAACTCCTGGAATTTTATGATGTCGGTTTCTGTGGCGATGGCTGATGGTAAACTATTCCACTCGATGATAGTACGGGGAATGAATGAATTGGCGTAAGACGAGTAAAGACACCTCACACGTTTAATTTTGAAAGAATGATCACGACGTGGAAAGATGGCATGAGGTGACTGAAACAAATCACGTGTTAAACGAGCAAGTTTGCGGCGATATGACAAATCTTCCAGTTCGGCACGTTTTTTTTTAATGCTGTAACACTTGTGAAGGGTGAGTAGCCTGAAAATATGAAGCGAACAGCACGGTTCTGCAAGGATTCGATGTTATTGATAACGTAGGCTTGCTCAGGGTCCCAGATGGCCGCAGCATATTCGATTTTAGGGCGTATTAGAGTTATAAGCCAGTTTTTTAACGTGCATAGGGGCCTGTCTGAGGTTACGTTTGAGAAGAACAAGTGAGCGGTTAGCAGACGCTAGGGTGAGGTTGATATGGTGATGCCATGATAGGTCAAACTGAAGGTGCACACCAAGGTACTTGTATGTTGTTGGTAGTTCTACAGTATTGTTGTTAGGAATATAAGTGGTTGGAATGCGATCTGTGCGACGAGTGAAATATATGTATTGTTTTAGAAACGTTTAATGACATTAACCAGGATGAGCACCATAAGCTTACTGCGTTGAGATCAGGTTGTAGGAATTGGCGGTCACTGTCACTAGTAATGTTACGGTAAATTACACAGTCATCAGCGAAAAGTCGAATTCTAGATGTTACACAGGCAGCTAAGTCATTAATATAGATTTAAAAAAGCAAAGGTCCAAGCACACTTCCTTGTGGTACACCAGATGTCACATAAGCAGAGGAGGAGTTAGAATTATTAACTGAGGTGAACTGCGTTCTAGATGACAAAGTCCTTAATCCAAGCGAGAACGATAGGGTGGATGTTAAGCTGTGCTAGTTTTAGTAGAAGTCTGTGATGAGGAACCCGATGAAAAGCCTTTGAAAAATCAAGAAACACTGCGTCAACCTGAAAGCCCGCATCAAGTGATAATTGTAAGTCATTAACGAAACCAGCTAGTTGAGTGTCACATGAAAATCCCTTGCGGAAACCGTGCAGATCATTAAAAATAATGTTACGACCTTCGAGGTAGTTAATGACTTGGCTGTGAATGATATGCTCAAGAAGTTTGCAAACGGTGCTGGTTAACGAGATGGGTCGATAGTTCAATGGAGAGGAACGCTCACCTGATTTAAATATAGGTATTACTTTGGCTATCCGCCAGTAATGAGGAATTAGTCCATGTGATAATGATTGCGAAAAGAACCAGGACAGCACAGCGCAAATGCTTTGATATGTACTTTTAAGTGTCTTATTGTTAAAGCCGAGGTGATCCGAACTACTAGTAATATTAAGATTGTTTAATAAAGGTAAGATACGTGTTTCATTAATCACAATTTCAGGCATGCAAATGTCATGGATTGTATTTAAGACAGGGGATGAGCTAATAGACAGTTTTAGCACTGCGTACGTAGCGTACGCAACGGCGTTGCGAACGTAAGATCGCTGCGTTCTGCATACTGCGCATGTGCAGAACGCAACACAAACGGTACGAGATGCGTACGCGGCCGTTGCGTACGCACGCATCCGATTCTTGCGAGCGTACGTAGGGAGCCTTGCGTGCTGCTCTCGTGGTTCTCGTTTGTTCGGGAGAGCGCGAGACAAAAGAGTTTCCCAAGATGGCAGCGTCAAAGGCGACTCGCGGAAGGCGGTACTTTCAATGGCCTACGATTTGGCTTTGCTGCGTGAAGTGAACGCGCAGAAGGCATTCCCAGACCCTGCACGTTGGGAATGCATAGCAAAAATAGGAACTTTGTTTTTGAGGAAGTGTTCAGTGTGTGCTGTTTGCGCGAAAGGCTCGACCTGCTTTTGGCGCAGTTTGTCGCAAATGACCGTGCCAGCCTGAGAAAGCAAGTACTCGTTTTTTTTATTTTTCTCGATATGATTCGTGCATTATATCCGCATTAAAAGTAGAGTCTCTTAAAGGCCTAAATATAGTCCGACGAAGCGGTAACGCGCCCACACGTTACATCACGTTAGCGAGATCAACGACATCTTGTTCGACCGACGGTTCGACGTAGTGGCGGACACGGCCATACGCTCCGACGCACCCGGCGTCTAACGCTCGCCCTCTTACGTACGTAGGCATTTCGCAGTACTAAAAGCCCCAACGCGACACGCGCTCCTACGTTCCGCAAAGCCCTTGCGTGCTGCGTACGTATCGTCATGACGCAGTACTAAAACTGTCTAATGTCTTCTTTGGTGAATACTAATGAAAAGGTGTCATTAAAAACCTGGGCACATTCAGACACATTAATTATGGCGCCGTTACTGTCGGTAAGAAAAATGTCGGGATGAAAGCTAGGATTTATGATGTGCCAGAACTTACGAGGACTGTTAATCAGCAGAGATGATAGGTCGTGATTGAAAAACTGGCGTCGAGTGGATTTTAGGAGTGACTGGTAGTCCTTGTCGCATTTCTTATACTTGTCCCACGCTCTTAGAAGACCATATTTTAGTGCCTGCCGGTAAAATCGTTTTCTTATTATTCATATGTCGCAACTTCTGATTAAACCACGGTGCACTGCAGCTACATCGGATGGTCATAAGTGGAACGAAGTCATCAACAAGTTTATTAAAAGTATTGGTGAATAAATCCCAATTCTGCTCAACAGTGCGCAATAAATATTGATTCATGAACTGGGCAGTGAAATAATCTAATTCGGAATTTATTTTTTCATAGTTAGCTCTCTTGTAACACCTGATTTGTTTAATAGTAGTTTTCGTTAAGGGAACCGGTAATGCGTCCTGTTATTACGTCATGATCATAAATGCCGTCCACATGAATAAGGTCTGAACAAATATCTTGATTATCCGTTAATATTAAATCTATAATGTTGGCAGTACACGATGTGCGACACGTGGGATTTGTAATACGTTGTGCTAGTGAAAAATCAAGACATGACTGAAGAAACAGGTTAGCTTCGGTTTCACTCGCTGTGACGGATTATGACAACCAGTTTATACTAGGGAAGTTGAAGTCTCCAAATATGAGTAAAGTACAGTTAGGGAAACGCGTACATATTTCACACAGAATTCGATGAAATTGAGACGAAAAACCACCATTCATATTAGGAGGACGGTAAACAGCACCAATAATTACATCAGTTGAACAATACTTAAAAGAAACACATACACATTCAAGAAAAAAACTAATCATCACAGGCACGGTTAGCAAATCATCCCTTATCACCAAGAGTACACCACCTCCTTTAGGTTACGGCCTGTCGCATCGAAAGATGTTGAAACGTGTCTGGCTGACAAAAATTGAATTATCAGGAATAAGATCAGTCAGCCATGTTTCGGTTAGCGCTACAAGTGATGCGGAGCATGAATCGATTAGTGAAGAAATAGCGACATCCTTCGATACAACACTTCTGATGTTAGTGTAAAGGAAAGAAATGGTTTTGGAAGCATTACATGGCGATCTTTGAGGAAAACGGAAAGCTGGGGTATGATTTGAAGGAGTGCAGACGAACATCATTCTTGCGTGGGATGCCGAGAAACACATACTACGCGAGCAGCGTCAGAGTCCCATTCATAAGTATCGTTATTAATGCGAAGCTTGTTGAATGCGAGACGAATGCGGTCACCTTTTTTTACAGACTTCCCGTACTGCCAGAGATGACGGCGCGTTTGTTGGACAGCTTCAGAATAATCACGAGCGATGCTGAAGTCAGTGTCCTTCAGCCTCGATCTGTTGCTTAGCACAGATTGAACTTCTTTATCATTGTAAAATTTAGCAATGATTAGTCTCGCCTTATTTGTAGAAAAACGGCCCAAACGATGCGCTCTCGCAACTGAAGTTGTGAAGACACC
Source organism: Dermacentor albipictus (assembly GCF_038994185.2). Classification (NCBI taxonomy): domain Eukaryota; kingdom Metazoa; phylum Arthropoda; class Arachnida; order Ixodida; family Ixodidae; genus Dermacentor; species Dermacentor albipictus. The sequence goes on from NC_091821.1 coordinate 75,775,589, forward strand.
AAGTTTGCTGGAACAAGATTCGTTCACGAGCTGCTCCGAAGTCGCCCAAGTTTCATCGTCTGTATCATGGATTCCATAAAAAAGAACATGACCATGTCCAAAAACACGTCCAAAAAAGAACATGTCCAAAAAGAAGAAAGTCCATGTCCCATATTGTCTTTGTGGTCCGTTTTTTCGCGCAGTTAAACAATGTTCGCTAATATCTACCAACTCGCCCAACAACAACTTCTTCTAAACATTAGACCGTCTAGACCGGTTTTCTAAATCATCAATTTTGTCTTGCATTTTAGACAATTTTAAGTTCGGGGTTAACGCGGACTGTTCAGATGGCGCCAATTCACTTTTAGATTCCAATTCAACGACACGCTTAGTTAGGCATCCAAGTCATTCTTGAGGCTGATATGAATATTTAGGATCTTATTCAATGACTCCAAGACTGTAGTATGGCTAGCTTCCAAACGTTGGACCACAAGAGCCACATTGTCTAATTTGTCCTCTTGCGCCTTAGTCATGGGCCAAGGGCTCGCTTCAACATCGCCACTGAGAAGTAGAACGCGCCAAAGGTACATCAAAGCAGCGCGGGCACATTTGAAAGAATTGGGTGGCCACGACACCGCGAAAAGGCAAACATCGTCGTTACGGTAAAGCAAAGTTTCATACTGACAGACCTGGAAGAGCATCAGCGGTGAGCGTGGCATCGTAACTGCGGTGTCGTGGCCCGTTGCGTTGGTGAAATGTGCGCGTTCTTGAGCGGCTGGGTCAGCTGACGCCGTACCATGTTGCCGGACTGCATACACAGTAGTGTCCAGAACTGGCAGTGGTGGGTACGGTGATGCGGTGCAGTTGGCTGAGAATCGAGTCGCATAATTCCTTGCGGCATCAGGACACCAAGAAGGTTGAGGCATGACCAGCCGTAGCGATGCCAGCGTGGCGGGAGACAGCTGGCCCAAAAATGATAGCAACAGCACCTGGAAGAGCATCAGCGGTGAGCGTGGCATCGTAACTGCGGTTACGAGCGTAATCGAAGGAAAGCTCAGGAATGGCCGGGACCAGCTAGCCGGAATTCGTACCAGAAAATTTCTCCCCAAACTAATTACTCTGCTCTTGCAACTTTGTGTGTAAAAAAAATGTTTATCATTACTTTCGGTACTATATACTCGTAGTTTAGTAGCATACGATATATATAGAAAAAATTTGGAGGGCCACATCTTTACAACGTTTCTTATGTGCTGATATTGCCCGCGAAGGTAATGCAAGAAGACATAATTAATAATACGAAATATATAGCTCATTGCAGCGGACATTTGAGCTATAGCTAGCGGGAGGCACTAGCTATACCACCTTTTGGTACCTGCCCGAATCTTACGCACTTCTTTATCAACTGTTTGATGTATTTGCTGGCTTATTTGGTTTCTTGTTCGTTCAATTGCATTTATGAACGGCTGTGCTTACGACCGGATGCGTATCCTTTAATATCTTACCTTCCTTTCATATCTAACAAGAATGATTACCAATGCTCCTTTGAAAAATCAATGTAGGGTATTTGTGTTTGTGCTGTTTCAATTCGAATTGATTTTTTTTCTTTATCGGCCGAGCCAGATAACATAGTTCCGCCTTTTCATCTGGATTGTCTGTGGCTATCGCCTTGTACAAGAAATCATACTGCTAAAGTAGCTAAAAAATATACGCCTGGCTTCATTTTTTCTACAACAGCGGCACCTTCTCTTGCAAGTTGCGACACAAACCGTGTGCCTGTCTGCCCGCATGCCTGACCGCGGTGGCCCACTAGCTACCCCCGTTCAATGTCAACTTGTGAGGTATGTGTTTAAGTTAATGTTATCACGTATCCGTCTCATGGCTACACCATAGGTTGGATCTTTTCTAACAGCGTTGATTTCAATTGTTTCATTCACTTTAAGGCGCCATCGGCGCCTGGCGAAAGGTCAACAACTAGGGGATATCCCCGTGCGCAGTTAATTCGCATGATCGCTTTATTGTGCTCGCAAAGTACAGCACTCGTCTTAGACACATGATAGGTGCCGAAATTAGGTTGGCGCGTATTGCGTATTACGACGCTAGCAGTGACCTCAGCTGTGTGGTTGTGTGGCATCCAGGACACTCTCGCTCGGCGTACGCCCCTGAGTCGTGTGTTCCACGTCAGGTACGTACGTCCACCGGATTCAGTAATGGTACCCATGCAATATTAGACTCCTTCGAGGGCCTCACTTTACGACATCGTCGTCCCTATACGGTGACCAGTTCTGAGACCGCCGTCAACGCGATGGCCTGAATAGTTGGCCTCTCAGAGGTATACCTGCGTACAGCATCTGGGAGCGTGAAATTTTCAAGTTTCACCGGCTCTTAAGAAATTTTCAATTTTCTTAAGAGCCGGTGCTCCGTTCTTCTCAACGTCCACCCAGGCTGCCTGGTTCTCCTTGTCGCCGGTGGTTTTATGAGCGCATGGTGAGTAATCGTTACAGGAAGCCATTTCATTCGCTTGGAAATGAACCTCGCGAGCTCTGTGCCCAACCCTGCACGTTTCCAGTCATCGCATGACGTTCGACGTTCGACTACCGTTGCCTCTGTTTATCCACGGTGAGGATCACGCGGCCACATTTGCATCCAGTGCACGGCACCGTTCTGTGGTCGCTGCGGCGTTCGTCGTCACGCAAGCGACGGATACGACCACCCGTGCAGGCGCTGCGGGGATAGCAACCCCAGTGCAGTCCACGCTGTCCGCCGCTCCTATTCGGAGGCCGCCGCAACACCCCCCACCACTGAAACCGGCATCAGCGACAATCGCGGTTGCGCGAGAGGTCACGGGAGTCGTGGAAGTCGTCCTACCTGTCCTATACCTTCGTCCCTGCACGTAACTGCAGAAGAGAAAGATGGAGGCGACTCGATCATCCATAGCATGTCGTGTTTGCCGGCGTCCCCGGCATGGAAGGGCCGCTCGACGTAGCCTCTGCTTCCGCTTTGGCCCTCCGCATTCCATATGTAGGACCTGTTGGGAGTGTCTGTGTTTTCCGCTTAACTCGTGACTCGCTGATGCGCCCACTTCTTTGGCCGCTACCACTTCTTTCTTTCTTGTCGGCGTTTTCCTATATTACGAAAAAGAACCTTCAGAACACCGCTTTTTTATCTTAGGCAGGAGATTTAACCATTTCTGTTCTTCTGTCCTTGGGTGCCTCGACTCTGGCACAGTGGCGGGAACGTTTCCCCTGCCTTTATAAATTTGCCTTCAAGTTCCACGTGGTTGAGATTGCTTAATTGTTTGTTTGTTTGTTTGTTTGTTTGTTTGTTTGTTTGTTTGTTTGTTTGTTTGTTTGTTTGTTTGTTTGTTTGTTTGTTTTTCGTAAATTTAGTCCGAATTGATTTAGTTTTATGTTTCCGTTTATTCTTGTAATTTCCCTAATCTATATTCTCCAAATTATCTTTGTTTTCATATTAACCTTCTTGTGCTCAAATGGTGTTTAATTTTTTCTGTATTTAAATGTGCTCCGATTTCTTACGTTTGTGCAACCCAACTCCTGGTCAACCCTTACAAAAATCACGCGCGACATTCAATTGCATCTCAACTGAAAGTGTATGAGGGCAACAAAAACTCAAAAGAAACACGACAGAATTCGTATAACGCATTTTGCAAGGGAATCCCCCAGAGTGGGTATGTGCCCCAGAATATATGGGAATTTGCTGTACTACTGTCATCGGCGTTGCTCTCGCAGCGCCTTCTAGGCGGGCCGATGGCCAGCGACCAGTCCTGTTATTGTTCGTAAGATGCGGGGACCCATTCAGCTGTCTTCGCTCGACATCGCCTCACATGCGCGTCTGGAGAAGATGGCGAAAGCTACCGATGCCGCGGTGTGTGAAAGTGTCCCCAGCTGCTAGGTTCGCTGTTTCCAACGGGGTAGTGCAACTCCGCCGGCGGGTCGACAGCTGCCACCAGAAGGGACCATATTCGGAGAGCACAGCTTCACTCCTAGACTTGAGAGCAGCACCGAACTTTCAACGGAAGCTTCACGTTCAGGAAAACGTAGACCCGCTGGTCAAGCCCTGGTTCACACGACGTCGCAGACGGCCGCGCTGAATCACAGTGGCCGAAAAAACCTCGAATGTGTGTTGCGACGGCATTAATACGTGTGCCCTACACATTTCGCGGGGCACGAGCTTGAACTATACGCCCAGCTCGGTCATCATTTTTAATCGTGGCTGATGTCTTGAACATTAATTTATAGAACGTTCAAGAACTTTGAAGTCCAGTGAAGTTTTCAGTAGTGGTTAATATGGCCAGAGGTATAGCCCATGCTGCAAATTGTGATGTTTTGCGCCTTCGAAGAACGAATTTCTGTTTCCGTTTATGGTGTCGTTGCGTTCAAACGAATATATACTTTATTTTTCTATTGCGGGTCTCGTTCGACAGGGCTAGGTATTATTTTATCTTTTAATTGGGCTCTCTTGAAAGATCATGTTTCTTTGCAATGCGGCAGAGCTGAAAGCTTTCAGCTTTCAGAGCTGAAAGTCGGACTAGTTGGTTCTGCGTTAAGTGCATTACAAGAATTCCCAGCGAAAAACACACTAACGAAGGAAGCAACTGGACAGAAAGACACTGGATTTTCATTTTCTATGTTTCTGTCCACTTGCTTCTTTCTTTAGTGTTTCCTTTTCTTCGCTGGAAATTTTGGTAATGGCTATGTTTGCATTTCTACCTTAATTAGATTAGATTGCACATTCTGCGTGTATATATGGGCCCCACAAAAACACGCGCCGTAAGGATTTTCTTTTCTTTTTCTGTCTCCCGGAGATGTATTTTCTTTGTGGCGTTGTCACGTTTACCTAATTAGTGACATTTTATACGCATGCTTAGATCCTGACTCACGTGCGCTATATTGCCTTGTAGCACCGTTCATTACCAGATGCGCCCAACGTCCTGCACGGAACTAACTTGCTCTGGGCGTGGCAAAGAGCTCCCGACCGCACTTACGTGCCGTGCGCCTTACCAGAACTTACGAGCAGCTTTGCTGACAGGGCTGCCCAGTCTGACCACGAAGACACCCAGACGCGTCCAATACCTTTGGCGAGGTCAGACGCTTCCAGGGAACTTCGCCCGCTTGCACTCAAAAAGTCGCAAGATTTCTGGAGTTCAAGTGCCTTCAATTGCCGATTGCATAAACTAGACCCCATGCTATGGCTACAACTGCCACCTAGCCTTTCCCGCGGGGAAAGAACCTTGCTGTGCCGCTTGTGGCTGGGAGTGGCGTTCACGAACGCTTACTCCTTTCGTATGGAATGACCGAGAGCCCGATATGCGACTCCTGTAGGTGCGAGGAAACCAACGACTTACACGCCTCTCTCTGCGTACAACTTTAAACCGACTGGACTCGAGACCGCTCTCCGAGTCAAAGATGCTCGGACTGTGGCCACACCCGTCACTGGCACAAAAAGCGATTCATGCACTTGTACACTACTTGAAGTGTACCGGCTCAAGAGACCGTATACGGTGTCCCTGTGCATCCTACCACACGCACTCAGAGCTCACTCTCTCTTCCTCTTTCTATTCCCCTTTCCTTCACTCCCAGTGTAAGGTACCAAGCCGGATGCTCGTCTGGTTGACCTCCCTGCCTTTCCTGTCCTTGCTCTCTCTCTCTCTTTCTTTGCACCTTTTATCTCGGGTTAGATGTCCGACATCTTTCGCCGTCTCCTGTGTACATACCTGATTATTTACCTGTTATTAATCAAGGGAAAATCAGACATCCACCCGTTCGTAGCAATTGCTACAAAGGAAACCCATACGGGTTCTTTGAAAGAAAAGCCTCATAGTTGAAGAAAAATTCGTCCTGGTCCGGGACTCGAACTCGGGACCGCCGCCTTTCCGGGGCAGCCGCTCTACCATCTGAGCTAACCAGGCGGCTAGCAGATGGCAGGGCGAAGTCGAATTTGTCGACAACACGAAGCAAAGGCAAGAGTTTGACGTAGTAGTTCTGCGGAAACCCGCAAGGTGGAGAGAAGAAATTAATAAAGGGAAAATCAAACATCCACCCCTTCGTACCGAACGGGTGGATGTCTGATTTCTTCAACTATGAGGCTTTTCTTTCGAGGAACCCGTATGGGTTTCCTTTGTAGCAATTGCTACGAACGGGTGGATGTCTGATTTTCCCTTTATTAATTACTTCTCTCCACCTTGCGGGTTTCCGCAGAACTACTACGTCATTTACCTGTTGTCCTCGAGCTGTGACTTCCTTTTTCCGTTTCATAAAAAGCATAGCGCCTTCGTGTACGCGTACTACGCAGTGCACGCTCGTGGTCTATAGCTTAGCGCGCGCAGTGTATGCGTTCCTCGTTGTATCTGATAAGGACGCTTGGGACGCGCTTAAGATGCAGTAGCGCTTACACTTCTCAATACAAAGGCAGGTGTGGTGTCGCCATGTTTCCGAAGAGGTGGTCGATACCACGCTGAATCTCCGCATCCCACTTAGCGCCAATCGGCAATGTCCAGTGATGTGAGCGTATACCTGGAAGGTAGAATACGATCTCCCTCTTTAATTCACTTCTTGTGACATCGTAACCTATACGTTGTGCGGTACGCACGTAGTCTTCTAGTTTGGTTACAGCAAGAAAAAAATTGATGGCGCTCCCGTAATCGAGAGTAGATGTAAGCATGAAATGCCAACCGGCAAAGCAGATTGGTTGGAGATGATACTAGCCACAATCTTAAAGTATAAACCCCATGCAAGCGATCTTGCGCGCGACCGTGACAAGCGATGTGATGGAGATGGCTGTCGCGTTCGCTCGTCGCCTACATGTCGTACCACATGCGAGCGACGATTTTGAGCGACGTCTCCCTGGTGTTGCCCGTATGAGAGCAGCAAATACGTGTCGAAACTAGCGTGACGGGTGCTATATTATTTAGGTTGATGTATTTTACTGTAAAAAGCAGCATAAAATATTTCTGAAGGTCTTGCAGTAGGTTCTTATCCTTGGACGTATAAATGTTCAATCGTTTCCTCGTTCCGTGCGACAATCGATAGTATTTGAGTGATGTACATCCAGTTCCGGCTTCGCGCTAATGGCTAGTCGCTCATAGCACTTCTGGGCGACGAGCGACGAATTCCAGATTTGCAGAACCGAACGGTGAACGACAAGACCGAGCGATCTGTTCAAGCGATGGCCCGTTTTGTCGCTCGAAGCCGTCGCTCGTCGCCGTCGCGCACAAGATCGCTCTCATGGGGCTTAGCCTTAAATTTAGTGCATGTTCGCAACGGCACACCGCACCACACCGCACCACGCCATACTGTGCAATGGTCCATACGGACGCTGCCCAGCTAGAAGAAGAAAATCGCCACGCAGCGTGGCTTCATCTCTCGACGCGATGCAAAACCCGCGCCGCGGAACTCACGGACCGCTGGTGTTCAAAGAGCACAGGCAACCCTGCCTCAGCACCAAAAGGAGACAATGAAGTGTATGGTGTCCTCTATCTGCCTTTTGAGCGTCGCCTGTTGGACATGGCAAATAAAACTTCAGTGTACTAGAAGTTACAGCTTCATTGATATTGTAAACAAACACTTGAAAAAACTCGGAAGCAATATTTTTTTAACTTGTTTGGGCAGTAACTAGCGCATGCAATGCGGTTCTGTACAAAGGGTTGGGGGCCAGAGACCGCATTATGGTAAGTTTTTACTGGTTGTGCGGGTAAGGGCTCTGGCTTTTGGCTCAAGGTCACTCTGCTTGACTGTTTTAAGTACAGCTTTGTCCCGAGAGGGATTACGGAATGGAATGCGCTCCCCGACTCTGTCATGTCGGCCTCATGCGTTGAGGAGTTTTTGCAGTGTGTACACGTTATTCTTTTTGCCGCTAACTAATATGTATACCATAACTTTGTCAAAGGTGTATCTGTTCATTTTGTTTCTTATTTTGGGGAAGTTTGTAGGTGCATAAAATCCAAACCGATTCGCGTCCCTGCTGAAATGTCTGCTGCTGTTCATTTACTTGCTTTTGTTGTCATACTGTATCCTTGTATGTGTTTGTATTTTCAACTCCTGTAACGGCCCTTCATGGGCTGACAGTATTATTAAATAAAATAAATAAAATAATACTCGAAGGCCGCCGACAACGAGAGCTAAAAGCATTTCGTGCTTAAAACATTTGACCGCTTCGATCACGCGTGCACGTTAGTGTCCATATAACATTCGGCTTTCCTATTCAGAAACTCTTACACGTACATACGCAGAACATTGTTACTTGATGGCTCTGAAAAGGCCCACTTCCCCGTTACTTTTGAGATTCGGCGGTGATTTCCGTTATTCCCTGAACTCAATCCTGAGAAGTTTTCGCATGCCGTGAGGGATTCGCACCAGCGCGTTCTTCCGCTGCATGGCAGCGGCACTGTAAAGGTGGCACCCTTTGGCTATTCGTCGAGCACCGTGTTATATCGGGCGCATCTCTCAATTTCTCAAAATTCAGATATTTGTTCGTTGGCTCTTCAGTTTCTCGATTTAGCCATTCTTTCCTGGTCCAAACTGGGGCATTGCTACGTATTTAAGATTTTGTTTATAATCACTATGACATTTCTGAATCCGTACGGTCGGCGGCCCCCATTTCGAAGATTCATAAAAAGCGATAGATTCAACGTACACTGGACTTCGGCTTCCCACTTCTTGAGTTGAGAGATCTCGCGCAGTCCATCTTTTGTAGCAGTTCCTGATGCTTGCCGCATAGCGTGACCCCCTTACGGGCAGTAAGGTCACTGTGGTTGCTCATATATGTTCTTTTATCTGGTTGCATTGCACGAAACTGCTCTGCCGAGCGGCATTTGTACAGCCGCCGTTCCCAGGGTGGATTTGCCTTTTCTTCTGTGTCTGTTCGCTGCCGGCAGCTCGCATTGCGCTTCCTTCCATGCCTATAGTGCAAGGTGATGAATGCCCCGCGCGCTTTCTCGCGCATCATTTATAGGCGTTGTTCAATCCATGTCAGTACTTCTATTTCACTGTCTCCGTGTAAATGAAGGTTGTGGACTGCTGTTTCGTTGGGTTCCGTGAAGTTCTTGTGCATCGGACGCGCATCTTCTCGGTCATGTACATAGCATGCACATACAGTATGTAATGTCGAGATCTGCACAAACAATGCAGATTTTGCATTGATAACGTTCACAGCCTATGATCACTACATCCCAGATTGTTATGACTGCATCTCGCTGTATTCCGTAGTGAACGCAGTAGTAAAGTCACTACAGCTAATATGCTTCCAGAAAAATCCCCGTTTATACTTGTCGTGCGTTCGTTCACGACTATAACTCTGTCGCATTTCCACCTGAGTATAGGGCGCTTGGCCTCTGTTCAGTGTCATTTCGGTTTTTGTCTGTTTTTTTTCTGTTTATTTTTCTGGGTTTTTTTCTGTGTCGCTGGCGTACCGTGAAATTCCGAGAGGTGCCTCCGAAAGATAGCGCAGTGTCTCCTCCCCCTCACCCTCTCTTTTTTTTATGCAAAACACCGACAGACCGACCTGCCCCTATATTTCTCGTACTCTGGAATCATCTCGGATTACCTCGGCACGAAACATGGGATAAGCCAACAGTGGGCGACTCATATTTCTGGAAGACCTGCAAGGAAGCAGGTTTTGAGGGTCCATTATGAACGCTACAGATGTTTTAAAGGCCGTGACAACGTAGAAAAAGGTCCCACTAGCAGGTGTTAAACGAGACAAGAGTTACAAGAGTGAACTGAAGTTTATTGCGTGTGCCAACTTTCATAGAGGCTCGCTGGCATCATATAGACTGTGCAAATGATGACCACTACACATTGCCCAGGAAAGTTAACATATGAGTAGATAAAACCACACATACAGCACCCGGATTTGCACACACACCCTGCACGACACTCTATTACGTGAGACCCCCTGTCCGTTTGTTACTAGAAATCGCTTTTGGGACAACCTAGTTAACATCGGACGCGCACCTTCCTGTCTATGTACATACATAGCATACGTGTAGAGTATATGCAATCTATGACGACGCAAACAATACAGATTTTACATTAATTCATAACGTTCACAATGCTGTCTTTTTTTTCCACTTTTTTATAGTTCGCTGCATCCCAGATCGCTATGGCTGCATGCCGATTTTCACATACTAAACTTAATAATGAAGTAACCTGCTCAAACGCTTCTTAATCAATCCCAGTTTCTCTTAGCCGAGTGTTCGTTCACGACCAATATTCTGTCACTCTTCCGCCGCTGGTCAGTCTTAATTTTGTGTGGAATTATTCGCCGAAGACGCGTCAATAAGGGAAGCTTCACGCTTCTAAACTATATTTCTGCGCTGGGTATCACATTTGTATTACCTATTCTGACCGTACACGGAAAATTAGCCCCTCTCATACTTTGATGCAATGTCCTTTTCATTATGGCTGGGCCATCGCTCGGAATATTATCATATCCAATGCTTTATCGAACATGAACCTTAGTGAGCGTTACACCGGCGAATGACAAAAACGTATGGTTTCCAGATTTTCTCACGCGCAGCGGTATGCAGCGCCATTCGAGCATCGCATCTCTCGTTCGCGCCCCAAGTTTTCACGATGAGCAAAGCCTGTGAGAAGTATGGTGGCGCCCACTGTGGAGCGCGCAGCTAACTAGGCTGCCCCAAAAACCATTTCCAGTGCCACTCTGACAAACGGAAATATAGGGGTCCCATGTATCGCATACAGGGGCATCAATAGGCTAAGAAAACATTGCCACGTTTTGTACAGCTCCAACAGCCTTGTTCTGCTCATTTGTGAGCGGCACGCGGTTTTCAACGCGTTGAAAGACTGTCGCGAAAGGCAGCTTCCGAGCACGCTCACAAGTCTGTTGGGGAAGCATCGCGGGCCTCGGAGGCCATGCAAGCAGTTGCGGCTTTTGCTGCCTTGCGCGAGATGGCAGTGGTAAAGCGAACCTAGAGAGCCTCGTGCAAGGCCTTGCAGTAAGCTCCGGCAACTTGGTCGCGAAGCGACAAAGGTGATTTTGCCTTTTTGTAGGACATAGACCGTCAAAAAGCCCTGTAGTATTTACTCCATTTACGTATAGTTTTCGTTAAAGGGCTTCTCTCTTTTTTTTATAATTTGTTTTCATCTTTTTTCACGTGAATGGAGTGTTCATGCATTTTTTTAATTCTTTCTACTTACTGATTGTTCTTTATCTTTTTTTTATTTTTAACTCCTTTCTTCCATTTATTTTTCATCTTTCACCCTCGTCATCTGAAGTGTAGGATGTCAGGCATTTCGCTAGGCTAACATCGTCTGAGTGCAATTTAATAACGCAGCTTCTTAACGTTCCTATTTTGTGTCTCTTTAAGTCACTTGCCATAGTTGATTCCGACTTCTTAATGACACTGCCGCCTCGACGGAAAATGAATTGCACGAATGTAGTTAAAGGTGAGTGGCAGTGCAGCAAACTCCTATTTTTAGATGATCGTATAGCATCAGGAAGAAGGTGTACGACAGTTAAGGCGAATCTCTGGTTGAATTAGTGAATAATACTCACGCGACGTTGTCGTCCTTGTTGGTGTTTAAGTGGTGTGAATTTAGGAAAATAGGGCTCCGAAAAGTCCGTTCCATCATAGTGATCAAAAATAATCCGCAAGGACAAGCCAAGGTGGAAAGAAAAATATCGAAAGAATAAAACATCATCTAAGTCAAGCATAGCCTGCCATATGCTCTATGCTAGACGTACAGCACAGTACACGGGACACATGAACGCCTAATCACAACGCACATTACCAGCGCATCTCTACAGTCACTACACAAACACAACTAAAGAGCTTTGCACACAGCGCAAATATCACATCTCTACAAACACTACAGGAAACTGAGTAAAAGTGCATTTGGACAAGGCACGGATACAAGAAGAATTAAAGAGGACAACATGAATGCCTCTGTCTACTGAAAGGTCGCACTGTGCTCGGAAAAGGAGAAAGACGCAAAAACTGTCTTGCGCGTGCTCCTGTGAAGGAAGCGCCAATCCGTCAATCATGAACACGTTTGCGCACTCTCGACTGATATCGGTTCAGGCTTGGCAATCGAAGGCTGGCTTATGCACGTGCTACCGCAACTGCTGATAGGAAACCGTAAGACGCTCTTTTGCAACGAAGCTTTATGTGGCTACTTGCCCTGGTCTTGCTTGTCGTCGTCGTGTTCCCTGCTGAGTTTGAGGGAGCGCTATATGTATACCTTATGCACCACTGAATATTTGTGCTAGTCAGCGCACCTGTGCACGCTATGCGTAAAATATACGCAGCTCGCTGATGGCGACGAACGTTAGAATTCCATGGTGAGTGGCCGCCAGGTTCTGTGTACGGCAATGAAGGACCTCTGTGTCGCTGAAAACAGGAGCCCGACACGTCCGCTAGCTTCCTAGCAGCCACTTTAGGTTATCATCTCGGTTCAGTCCAAAATTCAACCGAGGGATTCGCTAATGTGCTCTCTGTGTAACGTGTCTGAGAACTTGCATATTCTATACCTGACTGCTGTCGTTACTTGTTAGAGAGACAATCTCAAAAGATCGCTTTGCGCTTGCAGAGCGACTGGAGCTTAGAGCACCGGGGTTATTCTAGGCCCATGTGGAAACACCACCCGTGCGTTGCACACTACGAAAGTGCTGTTAGCAATTCCTAACGTCTAAAGGCCTTAACAAAAATATGTGAATATCGTTATTGTGTATGTGCGCGTCTGTGGGTGTATGCGCTGTTTGCTTGTTCGTGATATCATTGTGTACACTATAGTTTCTCTCATATATTTCCTCTCTGTTAAAATATTTTTCTTTAACTTACTTTTAAACGTCTTCTGCTCCAGCACAATTAATTTTCCCTTAGGCCATTTAGACTCAAATCCTAACCCTTCCCTTTCTCAAAGAGGCAATTCCCGAAAAAGAATTTCCCGCGTCTCGCGGATTTCATCTGCGTAGAAGACAAAGGGGAAAAAATAAGTTGAGCACTCTGACTGTGTTGTTAAAGCTAAAGTTCACGCGTGTACAGTCACGGTCAATACGCAACACATGAACAACAAGTGCGGTCTGAGCGCAGTCACCGAAGCAGGCATTGTAATAGGAAAGTACGGCCGTAGCAGAAAAAAAAGAAAGAAAGAAAAAGAATAATAATAACTATGAATAAAAAGTTAAATAAATAAAAGGTAGCAAGATTGGGTGCATCAGCATGGAACGATGTAGAGATAAATAAAGCACGATGCTTGTCCCAACTCGTGTATAGGTGATGCCTTCCATGACTGTACATATTGAATAAACTGAGTTTTTGTTCATTCACTATCATGTAGCACCTCCCAGCCATTACAGCGAGACACTGTGCCTTAAGGTATGTGTACTCAAGCTTCCTTTTTCAGAAGGTTACACAGTACTATCGAAAGCACCATAAAAGTCTTGCTTTGTGTGCTTACGTAAACACGCATCTATCGAGCGCGTCCTCACCTCGGGGCAGAGTCAGATGAGTGAGGGGAGGGTCAATCATTGCCTGTGACAACTCGGCGGGTGCGCTGAATTTTTTTCTTTCTTTTATTTTTTGAGTTTGTAAGTGCGAGTTCGTTCATTCCATCCCTACTATACCAAGCTATAGGGGAGTGTGAGAAATTCTGCTAGCGATGGGGAGCTAGGGTTGCCACCATCAATACGGGAATAATCTGGTAACTGGAAGGGGGGCATCAGTGGCACAAACTTAATTCGAAAACGTGTCGTACTCCTTCCCACAAGAAGATTTCTGGTAATTTGTTGCAAATGTGCGCCTCGAAAGCGTAGAGTAACTAGAAAGCATCGTCGTACATAAAAGATTACATGCAATTATATACTCGGCAATTAAAGCCACTGCAAAGTAAACATTATGGTATGCACGCCACTCTTTTACTAAAACTGTTGTATAAGAGAGTTAAGATGCTTAATCCACTGATTTGACGTTTTCTCCTGGCTATGATATGCTCATTTCCGCCGGACGGCGTAATCGCAGCCCAGCTTTTCAGTCAATCGTTCAGTCATCACTGAAAAACTGCTATGAAGGCACTTCTGCTTGCGTTGTGTCCGCACACGCCGCAGAAACATGTGAGCGATCGAGCGCATTTGGACCTGCGTTTATGAATTGGCCAACTCTAACTGCTCGGAGAGCATGGGTACTGTTCGAAAATCAAAGCGATATCGAGCACATGGCACACCAACATGTAATGATATTTATCGCATGTTTCCCTTCTTTTCCGTGTGGCTTGTGCACCAATATGCTTTTCACTTATTTTTCAATTTCAGAAGGACGTTAGTTAAATTCTTCCACTTGGTACCCAACTAGACTAGAATATGCTTTTGATTGATCATATAGGTACCATCACCGCGAACTTGTGGAATGTGTTCTTTTTTTTCTTTTTAATGAAACACGAAATTGTCACAAACAGTAGGAAGCAGCAGTAGTGCCTCGCCGTTCTCACTGACCTCGCTTGGGCTGTCGACAATGTCGCAGTGACTCACCGAAAACAGTGTACATCATCTCTTGCTGCAAGTAAAAATTGAAAAGAAACGCTGCTATGCTGCGAGCACAACCGAGCCAAAGATCGAACGCTGGAGCACTCAAACCTGAGATCGGCGTTCCAATGAAGCCACCGGGTCATCAGCGTCACTGTAGGCTCACACAAGCAGGAACTTAGAAAGAAATGAATTTCTAGCTTTAGCAAGAAATAAAGATAATAACAATAATAAAAGATGACAGAAAAAAATTAACCAGACTCAACTGCAGTTCACATCTACATGAAGCGAGGCATGCTTGGTGTGATAGAGAATGGTTGTTCTAAATCATGTATGGAATGTATAACTGTGACAAGTGACGGTATTGTGAAAGCTATTGAGCATTTGCCATCGTATTCTAGTCCTGGTCCTGACGGTACTTGTACTAAGCTACTAAAAATGACAAAGCACAATCCTGCTCTTATACTTACACTATTGTTTCAACAGTCTCTCGACACCACCGAAATTCCAGACGACTGGAAATTGGCACATGTGATATCAATATATAAAACCGGCGACAAAAACAAGCTAACAAACTATAGGCCTATACCCTTTACGTCTCTTGTATGCAAACTATTTGAAGACGTGTTATCTTCTCAAATCATGCAGTACATGGCTAGCAACCACATTCTATTTGCAAAACAGCATGGTTTTCAACGAGGCCGGTCATATGAATCCCAGCTTCTTGAACTACAGACATTCCCTTTAACCTTCATGAACTTACACAAACTGACGCCATATTTATAGATTTTGCTAAAGCCTTTGACCGTGTGGCTCATAACCGCCTCATATATAAAATGAAGCTAATTAAAGTTGACGAAAAAGTAATAATCTGGGTTGAAGAATCTTTAAGTAACAGACAACAAGCTGTCGTAATTAATAATGTTCGTTTGTCATTTCAGCCTGTTCAGACCGGTGTGCCTCAAGGTTCCGTTTTGAGACCCACTCTATTTTTAATTTATATAAATGATATTCATCAGGGTATAGACTCGGAAATCCGGTTATATGCCGATGACTGCGCCCTGTATCGGCCATTAAATGTAAGGCTGACTGTGATAAATTACAAAATGACTTGAACAGGATTTAAAGATGGTGCTGAGACTGGCAAATGAGCGTAATTACCTCGAAAACTAAACTTATGAGATTTACCACTTGCAGTGAAATTACGAAACATACATACTTTCTTAATGGTGAGGCTCTAGAAACTGCAGAATCATTTAAATATCTAGGTGTTCATCTTTCTCCGACTTTGTCTTGGCATAATCATGTGGGTTGTATTGTTTCCGCTGCATGCCAATCTCTTGGCTTCATTCGTCGAGCGCTTCGTCAGGCTAATAGTGATACCAAGCTTCTTGCATATACCACCGTACTTCGTTCAAATCTTGAGTATGCCTCATTCATATGGAACCCGCACCAAACGCATCTTATTAACAAATTAGAATCTTTTCAGAACAAGGCAGACCGATTTATTACAGGCAACTATTCACAACAATAAAGCATCACCAAAATAAAACATGACCTAGGACTCATCCCCCCATTGCAGACAAGAAGAAAGATATCTCGGCTAACTTTCTTCCATCATCTTTTTCATCACCCAAATATCTTCTCTCAGGCACACATCTTACCAGCCAAAAGGAAATTCCCACGAATTGATCACGAATTTAAGGTCGAACAACCATTTGCACGTACTAAACAATTGCAGTTTTCATGTCTGCACTTAGCCATTTCGGTATGGAATCATCTCCCAAGTAATATAGCCGAAATAACTGACCATATTATATTCAAACAAGCAATTAATGAAACATTCAGAAATTAGTAACAGTAAGATTTCTTCCTGCATTTCTTCAGATGTCAGCGGATGTAAGATTACTGTTTGTATAATGTAAGAATTATTGGCGTGTGATGTTGCCGAATGAGAAGTCATGTAAAGGTTGCATCGCATGTACGACTTCATGTAAGTCGAATATCCTTATATGCACGTTGCCTTATACCTTTGTATATGAATTGTCCCCCCCCCCCCTTATGTAATGCTCAAGCTGGGCCTTCAGGGTAAATATATGAAAGAAAGTATATATATATATATATATATATATATATATATATATATACATAAACGAGAAGAAAGGGGGTTAACCGAGGGACCCGATATTTATTAGTCATATAATGAGAAGCCAACAAACACTGACACCATGTACAACAATACTTGTACTTGGTGTCAGTGTTTGCTGGCTTCTCATTATATATATATATATATATATATATATATATATATATATATATATATATATATATATATATATATATATATATATATATATATATATATATATATATATATATATATATATATATATATATATATATATATATATATATATATATATATATATATGTGTGTGTGTGTGTGTGTGTGTGTGTGTGTGTGTGTGTGTGTGTGTGTGTGTGTGTACTGGATTCACACGTCTCACGAGCAGTAACAATTCGCTGCAGAACACTTTTTTTTTCATATCTTTACCCTGCTGGACTACCAGAAAGCACAGGAGGCATCGAGTGTCAAGAAGGATCTCCAGCAGCAGGTGTGCAACATACTCAAGAACGAAGCACGAGTGAAGGAGATCATCTAGAGCGTGAAGGAATACATGACTAAGTACTCACTGCCCGAGCACGATGTGGCTGTACTGCTGTGGACGACCAAGATGCCTGGCATGGATTGGAACAAGAAGGAAGAGCTAGTGGCGGACCAAGCACTGAAGCATCTGAAGCAGTACACTCCTCTGCTTGAGGCTTTCACATCCACTCCACGTGCAGAGGTAGCTCTGCTGGTCAAAGTCCAGGAGTTCTGCTACGACAACATGAACTTCATGAAGGTGTTCCAGAAGACTGTCATCCTCTTCTACAAGACAGATGTGCTCAGCGAGGACTCTATCCTCAAGTGGTATAAGGGCGCCCACTCACCTAAGGGCAAGAGCGTGTTTCTCGATCAAATGAAGCGCTTCGTCGAGTGGCTCGAGAATACCGAGGAAGAGTCTGAGGGGGAGGACTGAAAGGTGTACCCTGCATGTGGCAAGCCCAGCGAGGCTCCTTGCCCGACCCTGCCAATACAGCACCACTCATACAGCAAGGAGAAAAAAAGAAGCCTGGTGGATGATGGGTTCGGCACGCCTGGGCTGCCACGGCCTCGTCAGATGCACCTTTCTCTTCACCACCTCCACCGCCTAAGACTGTGACGACGATCACTAACAAACCACTATGCTGCCAGCGCTGCTGCCACCTCATCTTGAAGACAAGTTGTTGGGAGAAGGCAATGGAAAGAAGGCACTCTCGAGGGCAAAGAAAAGGAAAAAAGAAAATTTGGGTAAATATATGAAAAAAAGTGTTCTGCAGCGAATTGTAACTGCTCGTGAGACGTGTGAATACAGTGTATATATATATATATATATATATATATATATATATATATATATATATATATATATATATATATATATATATATATATATATATATATATATATATATATATATATATTAATATCATGAAACAGAGCATCCGACTCGCTACTATCTTCAAGCAGCCGCCTCGGGTTGTGTATGGAAGAAACAAAAATTTAAGGGATTTGTTAGTCAGGGGGAGTACACAGAAGTCAAACACGCCCAAGGGCTGTCGACCATGTGGGAAACCTCGTTGCAAGGTATGCCGTCACATGACAACAGCAGACACGGCTGAAGCATCGAACTCGCCCTTCGTATATAAAATTACCGAAAATCTTGACTGTGATTCCAGTAACGTCGTGTACAAAATTCGATGCGAGGTGTGTAAGCAGGAATATATCGGCCAAACAGAGACCCCTTTCCGCCTGCGGTTTAACAATCACCGCGCGCATGTGAAAAGTCTCCCCAATTTACCCTTCTCCAGGCACGTTCGGCTGCCAGATCACTCCTTTGAACGCGTGAGCGTTGTGCTCTTGCAATCTGGTTTCCAACACACCCGTGCGCACGCGAACAGAGAGAATCTTTTTTCATCCATAAATTTGGAACGTACACTAAAGGAATTAATGAGAGTCCGGGGCGGATGACGTGCCTCCGGGATATGCCGTGAAAGTGCATGGGAAACGCGAATACATGCTATGTACTCTAAAATTGAGGCGCTGGCTATTCACTGCTTGCTCACCCCTCCGCATGCGCCTCAAGGGGGCGAGCGGAAAACCAATAAATTCAGTTTCCTGGACCCTGCCACTGAAGTGGTCATTCTGAGTGACCTATTGCCCTTCCTGAAATACGCACGTGCTGACTTGATGTCAGTTGTCTGTTAAACATTCAAAAACTGGGCCACAAGGAGGCTATTTAACTCGACTCCCTAAATCTAAGCCCATGGGCGCACTTGCTTTGCGAATCCCATGCATATATCCTTTTTTGGAACTATTTTTTTCTTTTTTTCGCACCGTAGCTGGACCACAAAGCTGCCGGAACGGGCCGTGCCTTGTATATTTGTACTGTGACACTGTGTTTCTTTCTACAAGTTGCCGCTCTTCTGTCTTCCTTCTGGGCCCCTTCTCTATTGTGCCCCCCGCCACCCGCTCCCGCTACAACGGCAGCCCACGCACTGGAGCTGCGGAGCGACCGCTTTCTCCCACCTTGCCTCGGGTGCACGGGAACCTAGCTGCCGCTACTTCCCGCCCCCCTCCCTCTCCGTCTTACGTCTCCCTCCTCCTGTGTGCTTTTTTCTTTTTCTTTCCGTTTTCTTTCTTTTTTCCTTTTTCTTTTTTTTTTCCTCACTTACCTCTTTGCTCTACATACATGTGACTCCGCCTTCCTCTTGCCCTGCATAGCTGCCAAAGGCCGCTGTAAATCTGCCAAGGCGCCGAAAATCAATCACTGTCACAACTGTTCCTCTCGGTTTGATGTATGTAAGAGCGACCGGGTACCCGGTCTGGTGTCTTCCCTACCACGGCCGAACTGCCATTTTTTTGTAAACCCTGACGAAGATCGGTCCACCGATCGAAACTGTCGAAATTAAATACTTGTTCTGTTTACCTTGTAGCACCACTCAAGTTCTTTACGTTTGAAAGGTAGCCTGAAGAATCCCTCATTGCCTACTATATATATATATATATATATATATATATATATATATATATATATATATATATATATATATATATATATATATATATATATATATATATATATATATATATATATATATATATATATATATATATATATATATATATATATATATATATATATATATATATATATATATATATATATATATATATATATATATATATACCAGAAAAAAAGCAGTTCTGGGTTCGGGTAAATATTCACAGTGAAGTAGACGCGCGTATGAAGCGGTTTATTGACGTTTCGGCCGGGGTCCCGGCCGAAACGTCAATAAACCGCTTCATACGCGCGTCTACTTCACTGTGTATATATATATATATATATATATATATATATATATATATATATATATATAGATATGAGAAGAAAGGGAACCGAGGGGCCCGATCTTTATTAATCATTTTTTCCTAAGAAGCCAACAAACAAAATCTTGGTGTTTTTGTTGGCTTCTTATAAAAACTACCTACTGTGCAGGGTAATTTTTTAGCTGCCCCAAATTCTTTAGATCGCCTATGTCAGGTAGCACAATTGTAACCCTTAATATAAATTACTCGATGAGGCAGCCATTACTTCTACGAGCAATCCAAATACATAATTAGGTAATTAGCATAATTACGGTAATTAGTTGCATATTTCATTATTTTACGGAAAATATGTGAATCTACTAATCGTAGCTAACGAGTTCGCAAGGCTTATGCACTTGGAACAAATTCTCTGGACTGGACCAGTTTCGAGGTATTAATTTTCAAAGTGTCCGACGAAATGCATTGGCGTTCCAGTTACTTTTGTGCTTCAAGGCATAAAACAGCGTTTGCTTTAACAATGTAACTGGGACGCCAATGCGTTTCATCGGACACTTCGAAAATAACTAAAAACTGGCACAGCCCTGATAATTCTTTCCAGGTAGATACGCCTTGCGATACGCCTTGGAACAACAACTAAAGAAAATATGAAGAAACTTCTTTCACTCCAGAAGCGTGCAATACGCCTTGTTTTTAAAGCTCCTTACCTAAGTCACACACAGAACATGTTTAACAAGCTTAAGCTTGTCAACGTACAATCTCTGTACAATTTCAGACTACTTCGACAACATGAACTGGAAACAAACAAGAAAAATTACCTTCTGAAATCACTGGCGAGGTTGCAAAAAAATACAACATGTATACAACATGCATACGACATACAACATGCATACAACACGCGCATCCCGAAATATGGAAAGTTGATAGATGCCGCACGACCTACGGTAAGCAAATGTTAAGTACCGATCTTGTTAAATGAGTTCACCAAAAATGGCACGGATATAGAATTGATCTCTTTGAATCAGCTACGCAACATATCTGTATAACTCTCCATTGTTCTATTTTTTGTTGAAACACTACTTGTATTTTCTGTACTTTTTTTCTCGTTCCTTATCCAGTGAATTCCCCGCGATGTTTTTTGTATATTCGTGGATTTTCTTTACGCACATATTTGTCTGTTGTTTGCGTTGTTCTTGTATTTTCTGTAGTTTTTGCATTTCCTGCAAATTTATTTTCCCCTCTACTTTTTGTATGGAACTGATGCCACTGTATACCATACTATGGTGCACGGACTCAGTCAAGCCTTTTCAGGCTTTTTGTCCGTGCTCAGAACATCTGGAAGATGTTGAATAAAGCTGAACTGAATTGAAAAAAATTGAATTGAACTCATTTGCTATAATTCGTACATTTAAATGCGTATATACTGTCACGATTCACAAGCAGCAGAAACTGGAAAAACCGGGCAGGACACTTTAATTAGGCGAACTGAAAAAGATTAGGTAGGGACCTCGTCTTCTCTTCTGAAATGCGCGAGATCGTTATTTTTCTCTACGTGCTGCATATTGGATGTGGCATTGGCCTCCCTCCAGAGAGAGCATCGTCCCGATGCCCACCTAGCGGCAGGAAGACGTGTAAGACCAGGTGCGGGCACTTCATTCCGAACATGCGGAAAGAAGGGCTTCTTGCGCACAATGTGCACGACTTCTGATGGAAGTTGCCTCGCCCTGGAAGAAGCAGGACTGTCAGGGATAACCTCATATTTCAGGTCGCTGAGGCGTCGTAGAACCTTGTACGGACCAAAGTACCTCCTGGGTAGCTTTTCTAAAAGCCCTCCCCGACGGATGGGAGTACAAACCCGCACTTTCTCGTCTGGCTGATACGTGACGTATCGGTGCCGTAGACTGTAGCGTCTAGCGTCGTAGTCCTGTTGTCGGGTTATTCTGATGCGGGCAAGTTGTCTCGCTTCTTCAGCCCGTTGAGCGAAAGCTTCAGCGTCCGTGCATGTATCACGTACCGCAGTAATGTAGCAACATCGCGTCGAGCATCGTCATCACTTCACGGCCATGAAGACGGCTAAATGGCGTCTTTCGCGTCGTTTCCTGTTGCGCAGTGCTGTAAGCGAATGTGATGTACGATAGAATGTCATCCCAATTTTTGTGTTCCCCGTCTACGTACATACTCAGCATGGGCGCGATAGTCTTGTTCAAGCGTTCTGTTAGGCCGTTCGTTTGCGAATGATCGGCTGTGGTCTTTCGATGAGGCGTGCCGCTGAGGCTAAGCACTGTCTTTAGGAGTGTAGCCGCAAAGGCAGTCCCTCTGTTCGTTATTATCACTGTTGGCACGCCGTGCCTCGGAACCTCGTTTTCAATAAAGAGTAGCGCTGCTTCGACTGCGGTGCCGCTTGGAAGGGCCTTGGTTTCTGCATAGCGTGCCAAGCAATCGGTGGCAACTATTAGAGACGTTTAGCTTGTACGCTAATCCGGTAAACGGGAGCGGTTTGGGCGGATTACCGGATGGTCGGGGCGTAAACGTGAGCGGTGAAGCCGCCTGGTGTTGTAGAGCTCAACCAGACAAACGCATAGCTAAAACTGCAGTAACTCACCATACCCTGCTTCGCCACTCGTGCAAATTTTTGGCAGCGGCGTAATTGTGAACACGATTACGCCACTGTCGAATATTTACCCCAGCAGCTAAGCAGAATACAGTAATTAGCTCTGTGGGAGTGTGGTTGAGCTTTGCGCAACCAGCTGGCGCCACCGATCGGGCCGCTCACCTTTACGCCCCCGCTAAACCGGAAAACCGCCCGCGCTTTCCCGGATACCGGACACGCTAAACGTCCCTATTACCCACTTACTGCCAGTATTGGGAGTCGGGAATGGTCCGGGAAGGTCCATCCCGATTTAGGCAAATGGCGTCGTAGGCACTTGGACTGGCTGTAGTAGCCCAGCTGGTTTCATATGTGGTGGTTTCATATGTGGTGGTCATATGCGCTGACAGTCGAGGCACGTGCGCACGTAATGTTTCACAAAGGCGACAATCCTTGGTCAGTAATATTTCCCTTTCACTCGGACTAGTGTTCGCGTGTAGCCGTTATGGCCAGATGTGAGTTCATCGTGGCAGGCTTGCAAGAGCTCATGACAGACGTTGGGACGACAAGTAGGAGGCTGCTTTCGATTGCAGAGATGCCGCATCGAATACGCCACATCCAATATGCGGCAATATGTATTGTAAGATTACTAATTAAAATTAATTAGTGTAATTATGTTAACTAATTAAATAAACATTTTGATTTCTCGTAGAAATCATGGCCGTTTCATAGAGTAATTTAGATCAAGGGTTATAATTGTGCTATCTTCCGCAGGCAATCTAAAAATTTGGCGCAGCTAAAAAAAATTAAAAAGCACCCTGTATATGACAAATATTTTTAAAGCGCAAACAAGAAACACGGCACAAAAGGAAGGTCACACACAGCACCTTCCTTTTGTACCGTGTCTCTTGCTTGCACTTTAAAAATATTTGTCAAGTATACACCAACTAGGCCCACAGAAAGTTCTTCTAAACCCTATATATATGCTTGGTGTATATTGTAATGAACTAGTGGTGACCTTATAAGGATTTTGTACTTCATCTGTGCGTAACGCGTGACGTCACTACACATGGATCAACCTGGACACCTGATCTCGGTTACGTCCGACGCCCATTTCGAGTCTGTGCACACCTCAACCTATACGCCAACGAAAATCGCCCTACATCGTTAGCCACTATCCGTCACAATGAACAGATAATGTATAGAACAGAGGCAGTGTGCGTGAAAAAGAGCTGTGGATTTCAGCAAAAAAAGGTACCGAGTATATACACGCTGCGTTTCTTGCTGTTTACGCGCCAATTCACTGATGCGCGGCCTAATGGACAATGTTTTTTTGTTTTTTTTTTCTCTCTTAACCGCGTAGCTTTCGTATAGATAGTACACAGGCTTCAATGAATCCTTCTCAATATTTTTATGCTGCGTTCGCAGCCAATTCAACACATGACAACGAAATAGGAGTGAGCAAGTCCAAGTTTCTCATTCTAGGCGAATTTATGGCGCTATCCGAAGGGCGATTAGGGGCAATTACAACTGCTTTAAAACTGCTCTGGCAACGCCTCGTGTCTGTATCCATCACCGAGGGTTGCGCGAGCTCTCGCAAGAGCGCATCCCCCATGCAGAGATTGTCTGTCTACTCCTCTTCGTCCACTGAAAAGCGCAATACCAAACGCTTCGCTATTCGTGCTGCTGATTTAGTGTCAAGCTTTCTTCCTCTTCTAGTTCCTTTCTTTGGGGGCACACTTGAATTCACGAAGAATATTCGGACAGAGCACTCGACCACTTCGGTTTTGTGCATTTGCTCGCCCCGTATA
The DNA here is from genome assembly GCF_038994185.2 of Dermacentor albipictus. Lineage (NCBI taxonomy): Eukaryota > Metazoa > Arthropoda > Arachnida > Ixodida > Ixodidae > Dermacentor > Dermacentor albipictus. Next base: position 75,799,932 of record NC_091821.1, read on the forward strand.
GAGAAGGTGGTGCTCGGACCCATTTCCAAAATAGCGGAGGTGGGTCCATCGCCTTTCGACAATATTCATATATCTTAAACAGAGGCTCGAACGAATGTTGTTTGCGCCACTAGCGCCGGTAAACTCGACGCGCCAAGAAGCGACGAGACTGCAGACGCGCCAGGTTTATCGGCCCGTATCGGTGAACGCACGCGATGCCTGTGCACTGCGCCGGATGGCGAACACGAAAGAAGAAGGAAAAAAAATGCGACAGCAAAACAATTCAGCCTTATCGCGTCTGCAGCGCTCGCGAGATCGAGCAGAGTGGCGACGTCGCGATGGGTTGTTCCTCGCGTCAGTCGGCCTGTCAGGGTATCGCGAACGTAATGGCCATACACGTTGCGCTGTTGGCGGAGGAAATACAAACTCGCGGCCTCTGCGTGAATGGCGCCCTGTGCTGTGCAACACCATCAGTTGTTGCACGCATGGCCGCGTACGCTTGAGCGTGGCCTTCATTGATCTTTTTTTATTTATTTTTACGCCCCACAGTACATCCAGCACTAAAGAATAAAGGCTCCAGAATATAGAAAGCGGCATACATCGCTGCCGTTCTCAAGATAATGCGTGCCCTCGCCGCTATAATATTCTCGAATCCTTGCAGAACTATATTATCACTTTATTATCGTGCAACACCTTACTAGTATATAATTATGCGGTTTAACATGCCAAAACCACTTTCTGATTATGAGGCACGCCGTAGTGGAGGACTCCGGAAATTTTGACGCACCTGGGGTTCTTTAACGTGCACCTAAGTCTAAGTACACGGGTGTTTTCGCATTCCGCCCCCATCGAAATGCGGCCGCCGTGGCCGGGATTCGAGCCCACGACCTCGTGCTCAGCAGCCCAACGCCATAGCCACTGTGCAACCAGGGCGGGTCGTATCACACGACGTGAACAAGAGCGCTCGTCGTGCTCACGACACTTGCGCCGTGCCCTCTCAAGTGGTTCCTGTACAAAAATAATGAACAACCGAAGCACAGATTCGCAACCACTAATAACTCGTACAGAAATAATGAACAACAGGAGCACAAAATCACAACTACAATTTTTTTTTTTTTGTAACATGGCCGGGTGCCATGTTACATTACACGGCGAAATTTGCTCCGCGTGCGACAAGAAACCGCGTGCTTGTCAGTTTCTCTTTATCGCTTGCACGACTGCGGTGCACAATGCTCCCGATTATAGGTTAAAAACAGGACAGCTTTCGCTGATAATGAGTGAATTCACGTTCGTCAAAAGCCGCGCTGCCCTTGGCGCGACAACATGCGATACGGCGAAGCCAGTTCTTGCCGCGCGCTGCCGTCTTATAAGTTTGGTCTGCTGCTTTACAGCAGAAATTATTCAGGAGCAAAAATTCTAATGCTCAGTTGCTCAGCAGCTTTAAACTATTGGTAGCCAGCGCTCCTCTTATGGGTATTTTGCAGAAAAATGAAGTCAATATAAATAAAACGCTCAATTACCTAATCCTTAACAAGATGAATCAAAAACGTTCATCGATCAAGAAAACTAGCTCTAAAGACTGATGCCTAGCATTCCCAGCGAGCTATTGAGAAACCAGCAATGCTGAACGTGTGTTACGTGAATATATAGCAACACTCAAACTTGGAACTTTGATTATTAAAATGTGGAGCCATATTTCTACTTGAAGTTCTGAAGCCAAATATAATCCAAACTGGCCTGCGTGGATTGAAAGTACTATTTTACGAAAAGAGTTCTGTTTTTCTCACGTGCACATAGAAATTTCATAATGAACGAGCTTTTCATGTCGTGTTCCCATAAACGTGAAGCGATGTCATATGGCACGCATTTGTCGCCGATGGAATTCGCTTTACAATGGAACATGGCACTCAAGCATAGACGGGACACTGCGCTTGCCCTGTGTGCCTGTGTGTAGCGTTCCTTAACACAACGTGCAACTTTGGCTAAAATTTGCCAACTAGCCCAACAAGTTGTTATAAGGATTTTATAAGGCTTTCATATAGATCTTATAAGGTGTCTTTTTGGTGACCACCGCAGCGCCGCCAAAAGCGGGAAATATACTCACCAGACACCGCAGGCATCATCAGCCGACTGAGGAATGACACACAAAGGTATCGCCAGTTAGCGAAGAGCTGCCGAACGATTACCACGAGGGAAACACTAGAGAAGTTGATGTATCATGTAAGCCTTGAGTTCTACCAAGCCACGAACAATCTTTATACGCAAAGAAAGCGTGCTGTGCCAGAAACGAGTGTTCTTGAAAAGTTGAAATGCTTTCGCCTCCTCATTGTGTCGACATCCAAATTCTCGTAGCTGATGACCTCCAGCGAAGGATTCAATTCGTAACATAGCTCTGACACCTGTCCTATGCTTCAAACAGGTCGCACGAAACTGAGTCTATGGGCTCTGTTAAAGACAGTGCACAATGTACGTTCAACGTATTAGAGGAAGGTCTTGAAAACCATTTAAGAGAGAACTGTTCTGAGCACGTTCCCCTGATGCATTGAATGCAGCCGATTTGTGTTACTTTTAAAAATATTTATCCTTGTACCAAAGCTACGCGTTCAAAAATACCTTTGTGCATCACTCTGTCCTTGCCAAAGCTCAACTGATGATCAACCGCCGACTGACACAAGCTTCTCCTGCATTTAGTGTTTCTCGGCAAAAGAAAAAAGAAATGAAAACTCAGTACTATTTGTTGTTATTGTCTTAGAGATGTGCCATTTATGCCTACATAATGATAGAACAAACGAAGTGTATTACAAATTTTAAGAAAGATCTGCGCTTTTCTGTGGTATTTGTTTCCTCGTGTCTTTGTTTTATTCGCGCCTTTCAACCTCAGTTCTAAATCTGTAATATGCTCGTGAGGAATTTCGTAATCATACTTTGTTCGCAATGTTACAGATCTGAATGAAGCTCTAGTGGAAATTTACATGTTCTATCGAGAAACAAAACCAAATATAAAAAACGACAGACATTTTAAATATAGTTAGCTAAATACTTATCGGCACATTACCACAAGGAGAGCTATGCAGAAAATTTACTAGGTATAGCATGTATTCTGTACTGGCAAGTATACCCGCTGTAGGGAATAAAAAAGGAAGTTGTTTTTACTGGTATGCGAAAAAATGCGGATCTGCTGCTCTTGATAATCTTTTTATTATTCACAAATAACTGTTGCAGCACAAATGGCTTTGGTAGAGTTGTGTTGTGCACAGCAAGCAAACATGACTTCTGTAGCAATTTTCTTTCTATGAGAAATCGTAGGAAGCTGCCTTATGTATGTGCGTATGATCATAGTACAGAATGCGCCCATTTGTGCTGAATGAGATAATCAGCTCTACGTTATTGTGTTGCGTATTGAATTCTTTGATGCGCGATATGCTAATAAAAACAGTGAATAAACCACACTTTTCTGCCTACGTTCGCCGCAGCAAAATAGCCGTATATACGCCATGGCGAGCTGGTTCGCGCATCTTGAACAGAAAAAGATAAGTTTTCACACAAATGCGTTGCACAGATCTTGTAAGTACGATAAGAAAATTAGAAGCCGAAGTGTGTTCAAAACAAGATCTGAAAGAGGAAAATAATTTGAAAGAATAAATGCGAACGGTGTTCGTTTCCGTTGGCGCCCGCAGAGAAAGTCGTGTGCTCGTCGAGTACATAGCAGACGACAAGCGGGATGGCGTTACCCCCTCATGCATCAACAAAACCGTTGCCATGGCAGCATGTTTGACGTTGTTTTTCCCCGAAGTTTGGCCTACCAAGCACCGGTAGAAATATTGGTGCTCGTGACGCAATTCCCGTTTATCTGAAGGGTGTACCAGCTGACATAACCGTGCCATGGGCAAGGTAAATATACCTGGTAGAGAAGCTTCCATAGGAGCCCATACGTTCAAAACATGGCGGTCCATCGCCGGTTCATGGGGCTTTATCGCCATCTGTATGTGGTGGGAACACTTCCGGCGGAAGAAAAAATAACGTGACGCCATGTCCGTTAAAAGCAGAAGTGACGTCATTTTGTTTTAGAAGGCGCGAAATTTGTTTTGTTGCTCTTCCTTTGGAGTTATATATTCAAATGCCCCGGCATTCGACTTGATGGGCGTTTCGAGCTTTCAGCGGGGAAAGCGATGCAGGAAAAGGCCAGCCGTACGGTTGTCGAAATCGCATCCCTGCACAGAAGATACTTTCTTTGGAGGCCGACGAAAGCTTTAGGTGTAGAGTGCTGATCCCATTGTCGCAAGCCAAGCCCGTCGGCCAGCGCAGTCGCACGAAAACAACTACACAATTATCTGGCGGTCGTAACTCACCACTTTTGACTGAACAGATTAAGAAGCAATGAAGCTACCCGCGTCACCAAATTCAGACAAACTTCGACAAGCAAGAAAGCACAAATTGTGAGGGGGGCGTATTTCAACAGGTGATACGAGTGCGCCTTTCTGCCCATTCAAGACGTGCATTGCACTGCGAGTGATAGTGGCGTCAACACCCCCTGTAGCGATGGGCGCTGAAAAGAAATGCTTTTATTAATAATAATAAAATTAAATGTATTTTCCTAACTCATCACGAATATATAAAGTATACTAGGAATTTTATTATCGTTGAATAAATCTAACTGTGTCTCGTTTGAATTAAAAAACGCGTTTTTCTTTCCCGATGTTTGTTCCCTCCAAACATAGTCGCGCTTCAATCGCTGCTCCCATAACCCCCCATGGTGATGTCGGTGACCATCTGTATTGAACCGCTTTTCGCCCGAAGCTTCGCGACCTATTTGAATCGACCTTGCCATGGGCGCCTCCGGAATTTACGATGACACGCCTATGAAAAGCGGACAGGCTCACGCAGCGACGTGATTGTATCCGACGATCGGCGACCGTTCTATAACCAGTATTAGCACTATCGCCGCCGATTTGGGTTTTTTTGTTTTTGTTTTGCGAGCACAATAAAAAGTTCCTGTCAGCGTAAACGTTTCCGTAACATTTCGCCGTTTGTAATGCCTGCCAGCAACCACCACTAACACGGGACAATGCGCAAGTAATCTCCGTGGCTGCTATTTAATTGTTACGCTGTCCGGCTTTATGAAGCACTGCCTGTTCTTTTTTTCTTCTTTCTTTTTTAATGTCTCTTTGGCTGAGGTAAGGTTGCACCTAAAATAACCTGCGGAATTTTTGTGGGCCAAAACATTGTGATTTTTCAAAATGTAGTTATGTTACCTTCCGCGATCATGCTCACGATTTGGTTCATCCACCGTGGTTGCTCAATGGCCATGGTGTTGGGCTGCTGAACACGAGATCGCGGGATCGAATCCCGGCCACGGCGGCCGCATTTCGATGGGGGCGAAATGCGAAAACACCCGTGTACTTAGATTTAGGTGCACGTTAAAGAACCCCACGTGGTCGAAATTTCCGGAGTCCTCCACTACGGCGTGCCTCATAATCAGAAAAGTGGTTTTGGCACGTAAAACCCCATAATTTAATTTTTATGCGAAGCATATTACGAGAGCTCAACCCAGCTCCTCAGGCGCGGCGGTGTCGCCTTGAAATCACGTGACACCGTGACGTCACGACAGAGGAGAAGTGGCTTTGGCTCAACTCTTGCAAGACGGGCTGGGTGGGAATCGAACCACGGTCTCCGGAGTGTGGGACGGAGACGCTACCACTGAGCCACGAGTACGATGCTTCAAAGCGGTACAAAAGCGCCTCTAGTGAATGCGGTGTTGCCTTAGAAACGAGCTGTGTCTAAGGCGTGCGTCTCTTGCTCAGGCGCACATTTCGTTGCCGCGCCGAACGCTGCTTTGCTCGACGCTCACCGCGTCCAATGCGGGGCGCGTAGTCGCTGCCCTGTAGCCCATTGTCTTACACCCCTTGGCGGGTCGACGGGAACGCTGTCGCGTTCCACTCTTGAAGGCGAAGCAGTAATGCATGAGTTGTTTCTTCGTCTAGCCGAACCAAATATAGCCAAGCAACAGCAGTTCACCAGGCTAAACAGTGGTTCAACAACTAAAATAAAGGCTAGTATGCTTCGCATCCTGGGCTTAACCTTACCTAAGCCACAGCCATTTTTTTTTAGCATTTGGTTTCTATGAAATGAGAGGGACAAAATTGGGTGGACGAATATTCGGAATTTCGAATACGAATCGAATATTACACATTAACTGTGCGTATTCGAAAGGAAACTGTTCGGTATTTTCGAATATTCACAACTAGCCAAATATTCCGCAACAACCGACTATTAAAGTATGGTTATACTCTTCTCTGTCTGCTAAACAGAGTATCGCAAGTTATCAGAAGTGAAACGGCAAAGTCTTCGAAGCAATGCAGAAAAAAATGGGGTAATGCAAGCCTTGTTTTACGTCTTTAGGCCGTATCCTAAATGACAACCTGTGATTTTTGCTTGTATTTTGTCCTTTAGTGTTTTTGGCGGTCTAATCATGAAGCAGTTTTATCTTTTACGCTACAACCAGTTCTGTTTTCTTTCAAAGGACCGTTTTGCGTGTGGCTACGGCACACGTACAAGTTCTTCAACAGTTCCTTTTTTTTTTCGCTGCTTATCTCTTTTCAGCAATCATTTATTTGGCGTTTCTGGAAATCTAGTCATACAAAAGCAATTCATTATTGGAAAGCTTGCTTGCAACCAGGCCCTAAAGATGTTGAAAGGCTATTTCTACAATTTCATTTAATGGCAATTACTAATATTGTACTCAAAGCTGATCCTAATTGTCCTTGATTGTTAGCTGTCCTTTTACCTGGTCAGTACAAGCGTGGTACCTGTTTTAATGAAATACATATTCCTGTTCTGAATATATGCGTGTGCGTGTGACTATTCGATATTCGATTCGATATTCGAAAAAGTTGGTGTTCGCCCATCTCTAATACATGCCAATATTTGAAAAGCTGAAACGGGGCGCCTGCGGGGAGCAATAGATAGGTTGTAGGCTGTCTGGTTTCCACGTGAAATTCTTGGGTTCGAATCCACCTCCGCAACTCATTTAAAGATGAATTGCTTTTGCTTTGATTTCGTTTACGTAGTGATGTTAATAAACAACTCGTAATAAGTGGAAAGTGTAATGAGCTGAGGGTGGCATTTTTTTTTTCGTTTCGCTTTACTTCAGCTAAGCAACTTGCGTAAGGGGATTAATTAAATCACAGTGCTTGTATTAACATCCTACGTGTGCTCCTCTGACGACAAATTTATTTACACCCTTAAGGGTGTTAAAATGTTTAGTGGGTAATGGCCCTAATTCCTTAGTACGATCAAAAGCTATCTACACGACTGTTCAGGGAAGCCGGCAGCCAGAGCGAGCGACCTCGCTGAAGTCGTGGACAATACGATGGTGACCAAGGGACCGGACTAAACCAGGAAGGGATTTCCCATTTAAATAAGGCTATTTAATTATACTTGTCTCCTACTAGTGACTACGTGTCGCCTTATGGAGGAAATGAAATGAAGAAAGAGGAGGAAGCACACTCCATGAAGTGCGATATAACATATACGTGGAGAAGAAGAAGAAAAAGAAACATAGAAGGAAAACAGCATGTGACGCTCGGACTCACACCGACACGAAGCCCAGTTATCTTAAAACTTCGAAAATAA